>NC_052335.1:4340546-4640546 GCF_016432855.1 Salvelinus namaycush | reverse complement strand
GGAAGGATTTTGACATTATGTCAGAGTGCTTCAAACTCACTGTAAAAAGAGTAAGCTGATTTGAATGGCTCTCAGTAGGATCTAGACACTTTAAGTGTTGGTGTGATTAGGAGCCCAGTGAGCTGAGCTGAGCCGTGTGTGTGTGTGTGTGTGTGTGTGTGTGTGTGTGTGTGTGTGTGTGTGTGTGTGTGTGTGTGTGTGTGTGTGTGTGTGTGTGTGTGTGTGTGTGTGTGTGTGTGTGTGTGTGTGTGTGTGTGTGTGTGTGTGTGTGTGTGTGTGTGTGTGTGTTTGTGTGTGTCATACAGTAAGCTCTCTCTATGCCTATCATTGCCCTATATGAAGCCACATGACCTTTCAGTGGCCGCCTCATCAACCGTCAGAGGCTTAATTTTCCATCTTTGTTTCACTCATTCTCTTTCAGTCTGTTGGAGAGAGAGAGGGGGAGAAAGTAAAAACGAGAGACCCATGCAGAGAGGGAGAGAAAGAGACACACAGGGAGAGAAAGCGAGAGTCAGAAACAGAAAGATAGACGGTAACATCTTTACCCAAATCATCCTGGTCTGTCTGGGTTCTCCCGGATGAGTGACGGTTGTGGAAGGTATAAGCTGATGACTGGAATGTTATCTAGCTGTCATCCTCCTGTGTATGTATTAACCCCACCATGACAGGTCTGAATGGCAAATAGAGGTGAGATCCTCTCCGATCACCCACAGAACACAGCTCTACAGACAGCTATGGATTTCAGATTAAATACTAAGCACACGCACTTAGGAGGCTAACACTGAGCACATACTGTACTACTCATGCCCACACACACACACACACACTAGTACACGCTGTTGCACAGACACACACACACACTAGTACACGCTGTTGCACAGACACACACACACACTAGTACACGCTGTTGCACAGACACACACACACACTAGTACACGCTGTTGCACAGACACACACACACACTAGTACACGCTGTTGCACAGACACACACACACACACACTGTGCTTTATATATATATATATATATATAAAAGATAGTAAGGCTGAGCAGATTGAATGGTATAGACTGAGAAGGTGCAATTTTATATTCAGCTGTCTCAGGCAAACAAGCAATCTGGACTTAAGTCCCCCTCTTTCACTGTCTCTTTCTTGTTCTCTCTCTCTCCCACTAATCCATTCTTACTTCAGATTTCCCCTGTCACTCTCCTAATCGTGGCGTTCCCAGCTGAAAACAGGCCATTAAAAGAGTGACTTACACCGCTGGCCTCAGCGGAGGAGAGGAGGGAGGGAGGGATGGAGGAGGAGAGCTGGTGACAGGTATAGTGAGGGAGGAAAAAGAGGAGGAGGAGGCCATTGGGGAGTGGGTGACAGATAGAGAAGCAGAGTACTAGGTTGAGTAGGAGAGGAAAGGAGGAGAGAGGAGAAGAGTGGATGTAGCAGATATTGGACTCCTGCACAGGTCAGTTTTCTGGAGCCACACCCGCCCAGCACCAGCCACATCATTTCCAGGTCCCACCCGATAACCGACATCGGACAGATTCTTCTCTCCAACCCGACCTCGCCCGCATCGAATTGTTCTGAGAGCCGATCCGTTACCGACCAAATAAGATCAATCAATCGTATGTCTTTTATAAATCCCTTTTTACATCAGCAGTTGTCACAAAGTGCTTATACAGAAACCCAGCCTAAAACCCCCAAAGAGCAAGCAATGCAGATGTAGAAGCACAGTGGCTCGGGAAAACCAGTCCACTTCTGGCTGTGCCGGGTGGAGATGATGAAAGTGCATGACCATTAAGGCCAGATCGTTCATCAAGACGTTCAAACGTTTCTAGATGACCTGCAGGGTCAGATAATGATCACAGTGGTTATGGCGGATGCAGTAGTTCAGCACCTCAGGAGTAAATGTCAGTTGACTTTTAATAGCCGAGCATTCAGAGGTCGAGACTGCAGGTCGGGTAGCGTGGGAGAGAGAGAGAAAAAGAGCGGTTACAACAGCAGGTCTGGTACAAGTTAGCACGTCCAGTGAACAGGTAAGGGTTCCATGGCCGCAGGCAGAACAGCAGAAACTGGATCAGCACGGCTGGATGGACTGGGGACGGAGTTCCATAGCCACAGGTAGATCAAATGATTGAATTGTTTTTATGACGCGAGCAGTAGGCTATTATTCCCCTTCCCTGCAGTAATTCATTTGTCTACTTGTCTATGCAACATTTGGATAAAAGGAAACCATGCCATGAATTAACAACAATATATTTTCATCTTCACACTGCGATGCGGCACATTGACAACTCAAATGACTTTGATAAAAAAATGGCCTTGTTATGCAATGAAAGCCTATAGCCGACATAACAAAACCTTTACATTCAATATTGTTTAGATAATCAAATAGTTTAATGGAAATTTAAATAAACAATTCCCAGAATCGAATGTAGGCTTCAAAAATACATTTATTTAGTAGGCTATACTCAAACTTTTACCAGCCGCACCGGTTTAAACTTTATATGGGCTGCGTATGGTCTAAATGAACAAAAGCCTGAATTAACCTACAAATAGGCCTACTTTAACAATAAAGACATAGGCCAATGTAATTAACAAAAAAAAAAAGTCCATTCATCACTTGAACGAAAGCCTACTTTGATCATGGAAGAAGTGGCTGTCTTCCTACTGTCGTAAACAAATACCTGCTTGCAATTTTCGCAGACTCTGTAGCCTATCCGTCTACCGGATTGTTGTCCTTGTCCTCTCCAAAACCGGGGATTTCCCTCGTGCAGCACCTGTTTCCATGATGGTGTATACCCCCATCATAACCTTTTTATTTGTATTTCTCCACACAAATAATGGACAGTTCCCTGCTCAACACCCTCTCGCTGTATGTGTGGCTGGTAGCCTACTATGTCTAGATGACCTCTCACAGAATGGAATTCACAACACAACAAGGTCCTGGGTTTGTAAAACAAATATTGTACCTTGATATAAAACGTTTTCAACCAGCAATATAATTGTTTTGAACCGCGAGCCAACCCGCAGGTTGAAATCATTTGTTTAATTCCATCCGCCAGCTGAACCGTGGGTATCCGACCCCATGCAGGACTAGCTGGTATAGCACAGTGGGCTAGAGAGGAGGGTAAGGAAGAGAAAAATATGTTAGGGAGTGGGTAGTAGGTATAGTACAGTGGCCTCTAGCATTGCAGGAAGTGGACGAGGAAGGGAGAGAGGTAAAGGAAAGCGAGGAGAATGAGGAGGAGAGCAAGGTCTAGTGGCTTCTCTAGCTGGAGGGTTGTGTTGTCTTATTATGTGTGCCGTAGCCAGTCAGTCAGACTTGCCCTGCTACTGGGTCTCTCTCTCTCTCTCTCTCTCTCTCTCTCTCTCTCTCTCTCTCTCTCTCTCTCTCTCTCTCTCTCTCTCTCTCTCTCTCTCTCTCTCTCTCTCTCTGTCTCTCTGTCTCTCTGTCTCTCTGTCTCTGTCTCTGTCTCTCTGTCTCTGTCTCCCCACCTTCATCCTACTCCGTAAGACTGGCCATGTGGCTATGCTGCTGCCGCTGAGCATTATCTTGAAATGTGTGTGTGATTAATGAATGCTGTGCAGCGTTGCTGTGCATGGAGGAGGAGGTAGACGAACAAGTATTTGTCTTAATGACCTATGACCCAGCTCTATATGAACTGTATTAGGGGATAATGTATGGGACTCATGGTAAGGCCCCTCTCCTTTAAAATACGATAGCGAGGGCGAGAGAGGGAGGGAGAGAAAGAACAAACAAGGAGGGAGAGAGAGAAGGGGGGGAGAACCCCTCCTTTCTGTCGCCCTCTCATCCCTCGCCCCACTCCTCCACCCTGGAGAGAGAAGGAGCGATGCATAGTGTATAAACAGCAGAAAACTCATTGGAAGCCATCATCAGTAAAGTTAGAGAGGTAGGAGAAGGGAGGTAGGGAAGAGCTAGTCCTCACACCAATGGCTCAGTAGTGCCTCCCGCATGGGCTCCTAAATAAGTTTGAGTCAATATCATGAATATATGTCCGCTGTGTGAGTTCATGTACCAAGGTTGCTCCAGAAATGTCTACCTTATTATCACCAAGGCGTATTATTCATTTGACAGAGGTAGTTGGTGAACATAATTGTGTTTTCTAGTACAAGATGTTGTGTATAAGTTTCTGCCTGTACATGTCAATATGCTTGTGTAACTAGCTGACTATCTAGACCCCAACGGGCCTACCTACTACGTGAACCATGGTAATGGAGTTAAACATGAGAGATGGGCAAGCAATTGTTCTTCAAGGGAGTTCACATTTTCTGACCTTTGACTCCCGACAACTCTGGTCACACAGGTTCAAGGATGTAATTGAGTCTTTAAAAACCTCGCGGCGCAACGCCTCTCCCCTATTTGACCTAGATAGTTTGTGTGTATGCATTGATATATAGGCTACGTGTGCCTTTTCAAAAAATGTATTTAGTTCTGTCCTTGAGCTGTTCTTGTCTATTGATGTTCTGTATTATGCCATTCTGTATTATGTTTCATGTTTTGTGTGGACCCCAGGAAGAGTAGCTGCTGCTTTTGCAACAGCTAATGGGGATCCTAATAAAATACCAAATACCAAACAACTAGGTTTTTTCCCTAAAAGATAATCCCCCGCCACCATTTTTATTAATTTGGCCTTTTCCGCTTCTGCTTATTCCACAGATGTTGATCAACTCAGCCAGTAAAAAAAAAAAAATCTGAAAAAAGATAAACTCCCACCCAAGCCACAGCCAAATGCTCCGAGCCAGAAATGTGTGTGTGTGTTTAATGAGCGACTTTGACAGCCTGTCATCCTGCATGCCAGTAAAGCTGCTGTGGTGGAATCACAAACTAACTGTTGTTTACTCATCTTTGAGCTCAGGAGGTAAACTGCTACTGATGGGCTCTGGGAACCCATCTCTTAAAGGGATAGTTCACCCAACAAAATAAAGTTTCTGACTTTTTATGTATCTCAAAAGGTGGTCAATATTCTACACTGTCTGTTGTGTAGCACCTGAGAAACTGTATTTTTTGGGGAGAAATCTGGGGGACCTTTATTCCAATAAATGGATAGGAACCATCTGAAGCTAACAAATCTCGCAAACCCTTTAAGACAGCACCTCCAGTCCTCCGGACCTTTTAACAAGAGGCGAAAACGGGGTCTCCCATTCCCTTTAAATAACCAACACTAGCAAACATGACTTGTTCATGTAAACATTGTATGTCTGAGAAGGAATAAGACAGGCAAAGATAATAAGTAAACCCCCAAAAAGTAAAGCATTACCACAAAGTCAACACCTTATGTCATATGTAAATAAATATGCAACTAGCATCTTATTAACATGTTTTAAGAACACTGTTTGAATACTGATGACAGCAATGACGAAATCAGCAGAGAAGATGAGAAATGAGTTAGAAGGGATAGGTGGAGGAGAAAAGGAAAGGATGGAGGAGAAGGGAGAGGAAAGAAGGAGAGAGAGTTGTGTGGAGCAGTATCAGAGGCGAGGCCGGCACTGTCTGGTCATAGTGTAGCCTAGTAAAACACTAAGGTCTTAACTCAGCCATGCATCTTAATTGCAGACACTACCAACTCTGGAGCTCAGGGTCCCCAGATGACGACTGATGTGAACTGACTGGAAGATGACCTTTCTAGGCAGGGCGGAGGTGGTGGGAGGTGTTGAGGGGGGCAGTTAAGGCCAGTGGAGCGGACAGAAGCGTTAACCTGGTGTTTGGCATGAGAGGATAGGAGAGTGGAGCGGAGAGACGGTAGCCTGTAGCACATGCTCAGTCTGGGGCAGCAGGTGGCGTAGGACAGGACTGTGGCACGGTATTTGAGCTGAGGTATCTGAGCAGGGGCTGTGTGTGTGTGTGTCTCTTCTAAGGAGACTTAATTTCATGACTGTTACGACTAAGGGATTTGACAAGAGAACAAACACCTCCACAGTGTATCTCCTGCAGCTCCTCTCCTCTCTCCACCCCGATCTGTTTTCATAAGCCTGAAAAAAATAAGCCTGAAAAACAATATATTTTTTTAAATTTCCAAACCAACAGTGGGGGGGGGGGGGGCTTCTCTTTCAGTGGAATAGCTGAGTTTTTTTCGAAATTGACCTGTTTGTGAGGATTTAGGGTTTAGGAAATGGAGCGTCATGGTCTCCATATCGATTGTGCAATTTGACTAGCAGGATCCTCTTTAAATAATACCTCAGCTCTCCATCAGAGAGATGTCCCTGCTGAGAAGTGTTTCAGCTTGATGGGTAGGTTCACATTCATCCAGGTACCTATCCATCCGTTTGAATTGCTCTGTCCAAACACCCTGACTATGATCAGCGTCTTCCTCAACAAGATCTGGAAGAAGGTCTGTTACCCTATTTCCATGACATTTTTTTTCATTATTATGTTTCCATGTCCCCAAATGTACACCTCTTTTGAACTCTGTTGTGGAGAGAGGACACACTCACACGTCGTGAAGAGAGGAGCGTCCATCATTCAGGCTTGCATTGGGAGAGGGAAGTAGGGCTGGAGGAGAGGACGGAGGGATGCTTCTGGGGGTGACGAACGTTTTTAATATTATTATTTATTCTACCCCAGGCATGTTTACCAAGCGACAGATCACTCGAAAATAAAATTACAAATGTAGGTAGGTATTTTGATTGTACAAATGTTGCGGCATAAGTATCGAGAGAGAAAAGTTCTGCTACTCTCAAGTGAAAATATACAGTTTATGGGTCAAGCGAATTAGCCTACCTTTATCTAACTCTGTGTAGGGAATAAATGCAGGCAGTAGTAGGGTATTTAGCCTATTTCGTTGATTATTGAATAGGACTAAGTAACTAAATAGCCCTAATGTGCGTTTTCATCAGTCGGTGTCATTTACCTTTGAACAACGTGTGTGACTGAGTGTAGGAACACGAGGATGCTCTCTGAGTAGTAATGTGCACTTGAGGTATAGGCTTTACCGGCATTTAAAGCACACTTCCGGGTATTCCGATCACGAGAAAATCAGATTACGTATCAAGTGTTCTAAAACGGATCCAGTTAAGAATACGACGAGATTGAGGTGACGCTCCAGCAGGGCCGTGCTGCGTGTGTTGGCTACTGTGAGTTTGAGGGAGTGACACAGGGAGGAAGGGGGAGAGACGAGACAGCAACCAACCAAGCCGACTCACACTATAGTAGACTAAAAACTGCGATAGCTAGATTATTTATCATCTAGTAAGATTACGTAGTACCTGTCTTGACTCCATCAAACCGGGAGACGCTAGTTAAGCTTAAGCTATTTAGCTACTATAGCGCATGCATCCTCAATTAGCCTATCTCGTTCGACACATTTACAAACAACAACAACTCCATTCAGAATATAAAGTAACATCCTACTTTTGCTCTTGGTCATTGTAGCCTGTCCTTCTCCTTTAACTTTTAATTCCATAATTTGAATTCCATCTTCCATTGATTAGATCTCTCCTAACATTTGCCCCACATGGAGGCTCTATGACTGTAGCCTATTGCCGCTTTGATGACTTATGATTGGCCAACAACACCAACAAGCTACACTCGCCACTCTCGAGCAGCAGCATAAATTATGCAATTTCTCTCTACTGCAGCAGTCGCATTCGAATCTGCGTGGGTCCTTCCGGACAAGTCAGTTAAAATTACACACCCGAGAGAGATCGCACGGGGTCGGGTCTCGGGTATCCGGGTAGAGGTGGATCCGTGAAGACATCTAGAAGGTTGTGAAGAAAGGAGCCTCCATCATTCTGAACCACCAGATCAATGCCTAGTGACAGACAGGCTTGCCTCGCCTCTGGAAAGGAGAGGAGGGCTGGAGGAGAGGAGGGAGGGATGTTTCTGGGGGTGAAGAAGTAAACGGTAGCAAAGCTGCTTGGCTCTGTGTGAATCATCACACGCTTGTCGTCGCTGATGTAGGCCCAAGATGAATTGCTCCTTTGAAGCCAAAGCGCAAGTCAAACGTAGTGTGTGATTTCTGTTAGCGCCGCATGTTCGAAGCTGCGAGGTTCACACACAAATCTCAGATGCGCACACGCACACAGGGCGAAAGAGAGAGACCCCCACAAACACTTCTTACCATCACTCCTCCCATCAGGTGTGCCATGGGGTGTGATGATACAGTTACAGGGTAAAGTACGGCCTTATCCCCACTCACTCAGCCATGCAGTGTTGATGTTGTGTATTGGGTATTTAGAGAGGATCCCTGGAGTGTAACACCACCATTTACCCACGTGAAACGTCCATTCACTGTCACTGCACCCAGTAGGATCTTCATTTGATCAGCCTGTTGCAAGAGAACTTTCCTTAAATGCAGTAAATGTTTAACTTGTAGTCTGTTTGAGGTTTTAAAAAGGCTTCTGAAGTTTGTAATTTCCACTTAGAAATATCAGACGGAAATTGTTTTTAACAAAAAATGTAACAACCCCCCCAAAAAATTCTCTCAATTAAATTCAAATCCACATTAGCCATAGCTCAAAAGCATGTTAGCCATAACTCAAAATCATTTGGAGGTCTGGATAATGTATTATTAGATGAAACGGCTAGAATGGCCCTTTGGCTTCCAGCTGTGACATTTTTCAAGAATTTAGAAAACCCTCCCCACATGCCCGTAGAAGGGTTGCGGCATGTTCTTCACTGTTTTCCAACCGGGTAAACATGACATATTTTGCAGAGTTGTTATGTATGCTAGTTTGCAACATTGCAGAAAATGGAAGAAAACCTGAATTCTGTTTTGCCAGAAGTGTTTTCTATACACAAAATCGAGTCGATGAAGGCATTAGAGGCATTCACGGGTCCAAAAGGTTGGACCCATTCTGAAATGGACCTGGGGCCTTCCCATCTGGACCCGATATGCATAAATACTTTTTTAAATATAGAGACCCGTTCTGAACGTACCCGAAGACAACTAGACCCATACCGTATGGGCCTGGTCGGATCCAGACCCGATCCGAGTGAGGGAAGCAGTAGAAAAGGGAGGGAGAGGAGGTGGGGGGGGGGGGGGGGGGGTGCCTAGTACTCGGACAAAACGAGTATCATAACGGATATGGAGTTTGTTTAAGAATACGATGACAATTTATTTTTTGTAATTATTCGTGGTCTGAAAGAATATTTTTTTCAGCTGCTAGCAAGCATCGCTCTTCCACTCACACAGTGTGAGGCGCTGTGTGCTCCAAACAACTATTGGCTAGTTCTTCGGTCTGTAAAGAATCGGGTGGGATATCAGTTTAGCCTGCTGCAACGATTGGAATAGAACAAGCCATTCTCCATCTGCTCTCATTCCCCCAGACAGACACACGCACAAGTCTCCCCTTCTCCAAACATCATGTATGAATCAGAATCCATAGCTTGTCATTGTTCAAGTTATTTTCTGTAGACTGCTGAGGCCATATGATTGTGTTTGTCTACTTGGTGTTGTTTAGTAGGCCTACTTTGTCCGTATAAATATGGCATTGCTGATCACATCTGTCGTGATATCGTGATTCAAGCCCATGCTTCTTGCTAATATTATTTATTCTCGTCCAGTCATGTTTACAGATCATTAGAAAATAAAATTACGAATGTAGATAGATTTATTTTAATTGTACAAATGTTGTGTCGGGAGAGAAGTTTTGTTACTCTCAAAGGGAATCAATAATGGGGCAGGCGATTTTAGCCTACCTTCATCTAAATCGGTGTCTGGAATAAACGCAGGCAGTAGTAGCCAGCCAAGCATTAGTGTGTTTATTAGCCCATCTCGTTGACAATTGAATAGGACTGAGTAAGTAAATAGCCCTAATGTGCATTTTCATCTTTCAGTGTCATTTACCTTTTGAAGAATGTGTGTGAATGACTGAAGCAACATAACGATGCACTCTGAGATGCGATCTGAGCAGGGCCTAAAATTAACTTTTTGGTCCACCAGCCACTGTGGCAGGTAGATTTTTTTTACCAGCCAAAATGTTGTTTTTCCTTAAACTTACACCAACAAAACACAACAAAGGTTTGAACATGCTTTGTAATGTTGCTAAAATAATACATCTATTACTATGAAGTAAGAAGTCATGTGGTAAACGTCCCTTTTTCAGGACCCTGTCTTTCTAAAAGAAATTGTAAATATCCAAATAACTTCACTGATCTTCATTGTAAAGTGTTTAAACACTGTTTCCCATGTTTGTTCAATGAACCATAAACAGTTAAGGAACATGCACCTGTGGAACGGTCGTTAAAACACTAACAGCTTACATACGGTAGGCATTTAAGGTCACAGCTATGAAAACTTAGGACACTAAAGAGGCCTTTCTACTGACTCTGAAAAATACCAAAAGCAAGATGACCAGGGTCCCTGCTCATCCGTGTGAACGTGCCTTAGGCATGCTGCAAGGAGGCATGAGGACTGCAGATGTGGCCAGGGCAATAAATTGCAATGTTTGTACTGTGAGACGCTAAGACAGCGCTACTAAGACAGGGATACAGGACGGACAGCTGATCGTCCTCGCAGTGGCAGACCACGTGTAACAACACCTGCACAGGATCGGTACATCCGAACATCACACCTGCGGAACAGGTACAGGATGGCAACAACTACTGCCCGAGTTACACCAGGAACGCACAATCCCTCCATCAGTGCTCAGACTGTCCGCAATAGGCTGAGAGAGTCTGGACTGAGTGCTTGTAGGCCTGTTGTAAGGCAGGTCCTCACCAGACATCACCGGCAACAACGTCACCTATGGGCACAAACCCACCGTCGCTGGACCAGACAGGACTGGCAAAAAGTGCTCTTCACTGACGAGTCACGGTTTTGTCTCACCAGAGGTGATGGTCGGATTTGCGTTAATCATCGAAGGAATGAGCGTTACACCGAGGCCTGTACTCTGGAGCGGGATCGATTTGGAGGTGGAGGGTCCGTCATGGTGTGGGGCGGTGTCACAGCATCATCGGACTGAGCTTGTTGTCATTGCAGGTAATCTCAACGCTGTGCGTTACAGGGAAGACATCCTCCTCCCTCATGTAGTACCCTTCCTGCAGGCTCATCCTGACATGACCCTCCAGCATGACAATGCCACCAGCCATACTGCTCGTTCTGTGCGTGATTTTCTGCAAGACAGGCATGTCAGTGTTCTGTCATGGCCAGCGAAGACCCCGGATCTCAATCCCATTGAACACGTCTGGGACCTGTTGGCTCGGAGGGTGAGGGCTAGAGCCATTCCCCCCAGAAATATCTGGGAACTTGCAGGTGCCTTGATGGAAGAGTGGGGTAACATTTCACAGCAAGAACTGGCAAATCTGGTGCAGTCCACGAGGAGGAGATGCACTGCAGTTCTTAATGCAGCTGGTGGCCACACCAGATACTGACTGTTACTTTTGATTTTGACCCCCCTTTGTTCAGGGACACATTTTTTCCATTTCTGTTAGTCACATGTCTGTGGAACTTGTTCAGTTTATGTCTCAGTTGTTGAATCTTTTTATGTTCATACAAATGTTAAGTTTGCTGAAAATGAACGCAGTTGACAGTGAAAGGAGGTTTCTTTTTTTGCTGAGTTTATTGTTTCCTTTCATTTTTTGTGACCTGAGTCTTTTAACCAAAAGATCACAGATGAGACAAAACATTTCACCTTCCCCTTTAAGGGCGGAAGGTTACCTTGGTAATGCGACTCCGGCCATGGTTGAGCCTGTGAGATTGAGTCTGAATGACTAGTAGCTGCATTATCTTCTCTTCCCTAACAGTTGAAACTTTAACATAAAAAAACAACCTAGCTTGTGAACAAAACAAAGTTAATAGCCAAGAAACACAAGGACAAAGTGTCACTTCAGTAGACTTAGACAAATGTTTATACCTGTGCGCAGCTCTTCTAAAAATGAATCTTTCACTCAGCTCTTCAGGTGTGTGCACAGCCCAAGCCATTCTTTATTTGTTGAAAACGGAAATTCTCGCCATATTTTTGAGGTGGCGTGTGTGCTGTATGACGAGCTCAACATGGCACTGCAATGCATAACCAGACTGAATTAGTTTATTGTTTATGCTATTGTAGGTTTCGTAGTTCTTTGACTTTGTCCGATTAATTTACCAGTTCTGAAACAAAACATGGCAGAGATACTTTGGAAAAGCTGCTGCAGCATTTATTTTGTTATAAATGTGATCATACTCAGTGGTGGAAAAACTACCCAAATGTCATACTTGAGTAAAGGTTAACACACACTACTGTTCAAAAGTTTGCGGTCACTTAGAAATGTCCTTGTTTTCCATGAAAACATACATGAAATGAGTTGCAAAATGAATAGGAAATATAGTCAAATCTTGACAAAGTTATAAATAATGATTTTTAATTTAAATAATTTTCTCAGAACAAGAATAGACTGACGAGTTTCAGAAGAAAAATGATAACCTTGGATTAGCTATTGCCATTGGAAACAGGAGTGATGGTTGCTGATAATGGGCCTCAGTACGCCTATGTAGATATCCCATAAAAAATCAGCCGTTTCCAGCTACAATAGTCATTTACAACATTAACAATGTCTACACTGTATTTCTGATCAATTTGATGTTGTTTTAATGGACAAAAAAATAGCTTTTCTTTCAAAAACAAGGACATTTTTGAGTGACCCCAAACTTTTGAACGGTATTGTACCTTAACAGAAAATGACTCAGGGAAAAGTGAAAGTCACCCAGTAAAATACTAAAGTATTTGATTTTTAAATATACTTAAGTATCAAAAGCAAAGGTATAAATCCTTTCAAATTCCTTATATTTGTCAAACGGATAGCCAGAGGCACACTCCGACGTAATTTACAAATGAAGAATTTGTATTTAGTGAGTCCGCCAGATCAGAGGCAGTAGGGATGACCAGGGATGTTCTCTTGATAAGTGTGTAAATTGGACCATTTTCCTGTCATGTTAGGCATTCAAAATGTAGCGAGTACTTTTTGGATGTATGGAGTAAAAAGTACATTATTTTCTTTAGGAATGAAGTAAAAATATAAATAGTAAAGTACAGATACACCAAAAAACGACCTAAGTAGTACTTTATAGTATTTTTACTTAAGTACTTTACACCATAGATCATAGTTGCGAGTGAAATACTCACACTGTGGAGTCCTGACCACCCACCAAAGTGGCTGGTGAAATAGACATCTTACCTGCCAATGCCAAAATCTACCCACATTTTGCGGGTGTTAATTTTAAGCCCTAGATCTGAGTTATAACTTAGTAATGCACACTTGAGGTATAGGCTTTACCGGCATTTAAAGCGCACTTCTGGGTTTTCCGATCACGAGAAAATCTGATTATGAGTATCAAGTGTGATAAAACAGATACAGTTGAAGTCGGAAGTTTACATATACTTAGGTTGTAGTCATTACAACTCGTATTTCAACCCCTCCACAAATTTCTTGTTAACAAACTATAGTTTTGGCAAGTCGGTTAGGACATCTACTTTGTGCATGACACAAGTAATTTTCCAACAATTGTTTGGGTCAGTGGAAGTTTACATACACTAAGCTGACTGTGCCTTTTAAACAGCTTGGAAAATTCCCGAAAATTATGTCATGGCTTCAGAAGCTTCTGATTTGCTAATTGACATCATTTGAGTCAATTGGAGGTGTACCTGTGGATGTATTTCAAGGCCTACCTTTAAACTCAGTGCCTCTTTGCTTGACACCATGGGAAAATCAAAAGAAATCAGCCAAGACCTCAGAAAAGAAATTGTAGACCTCCACAAGTCTGGTTCATCCTTGGGAGCAATTTCCAAATGCCTGAAGGTACCACGTTCATCTGTACAAACAATAGTACGCAAGTATAAACACCATGGGATCACGCAGCCGTCATACCGCTCAGGAAGAAGACGTGTTTTGTCTCCTAGAGATGAACGTATTTTGGTGCGAAAAGTGCAAATCAATCCCAGAACAACAGCAAAGGACCTTGTGAAGATGCTGGAGGAAACTGGTACAAAAGTATCTATATCCACAGTAAAACGAGTCCTATCGACATAACCTGAAAGGCCGCTCAGCAAGGAAGAAGCCACTGCTCCAAAACCGCCATAAAAAAGCCAGACTACGGTTTGCAACTGCACATGGGGAGAAAGATCGTGCTTTTTTGAGAAATGTCCTCTGGTTTGATGAAACAAAAATAGAACAGTTTTGCCATAATGACCATCGTTATGTTTGGAGGAAAAAGGGGGAGTCTTGCAAGCCGAAGAACACCATCCCAACCGTGAAGCACGGGGTTGGCAGCATCATGTTGTGGGGGTGCTTTGTTGGAGGGACTGGTGCACTTCACAAAATAGATGGCATCATGAGGATGGAACATTATGTGGATATATTGAGGCAACATCGCAAGACATCAGTCAGGAAGTTATAGCTTGGTCGCAAATGGATCTTCCAAATGGACAATGACCCCAAGCATACTTCCAAAGTTGTGGGAAAATGGCTTAAGGACAACAAAGTCAAGGTATTGGAGTGGCCATCACAAAGCCCTGACCTCAATCCTATAGAAAATGTGTGGGCAGAACTGAAAAAGCGTGTGCGAGCAAGGAGGCCTACAAACCTGACTCAGTTACACCAGCTCTGTCAGGAGGAATGGGCCAAAATTCAACCAACTTATTGTGGGAAGCTTGTGGAAGGCTACCCGAAACATTTGACCAAAGTTAAACAATTTAAAGGCAATGCTACCAAATACTAATTGAGTGTATGTAAACGTCTGACCCACTGGGAATGTGATGAAAGAAATAAAAGCTGAAATAAATAATTCTCTCTACTATTATTCTGATATTTCACATTCTTAAAATAAAGTGGTGATCCTAACTGACCTAAGACAGTACATTTTTACTAGGATTAAATGTCAGGAATTGTGAAAAACTGAGCTTAAATGTACTTGGCTAAGGTGTATGTAAACTTCTGACTTCAACTGTACGATTACCAATGTGAGAATGACGAGATTGGCACACGCCAAGTAGTGAGGGGGTGACGGTCTAGCAGGGCCATGCTGTGTGTGTGTGTGTTGGCTACTGTGATTGTGAGGGAGTGACACAGGAAGGAGGGGGGGGAGACGAGACAGCAACCAACCAAGCCGACACGCACTATAGTGTACTAAAAGCTGCCATTGCTAGGTTATTTATCATCCAACATGATTATGTAGTACCTGACTTGACTGCATCAAACCGGGAGAAGCTATTTGAGCTTAGCTAGCTATCTACTGTAGGCTAATTGAGGCTGCATGCACTTTCTCATCCTACACAGTTACAAACAACAATAACTCCATTCAGAATATAACTTAGCAGCCTACCTCTCTTGGTCGTTGTAGCCTGTTCTTCTCCATTAACTTTTCATTCCATGATTTGTATTCCGTCTTCCATTGATTAGATCTCTCCTAACATTTGCCCCACATGGAGGCTCTATGACTGTAGCCTATTGCCGATTTGATGACTTACGATTGGCCTACATCAAGCGTACATGCGCCACTCTCGAGCAACAGCACAAATTATGCAATTTCTCTCTCGCTCTACCGAAGCAGTCGGGTTCGGATCTGTATGCGTCCTTCTGGACAAGTCAGTTAAAATTACACATACCCGAAAGAGATTGCTCGGGTCCCGGGTTGGGTCTCGGGTATTTGGGTACAGGTGGATCTGTGAAGAACCCTCGAAGGCATTACAACTCCTCTGCTTGATCACTCTCCGCCCAAGCAAGGCATGTGATTTGTTTGACATGTTGCGAGGCTTCACTGATTTAAACCGGGATTCGACATCATTTTAGCTACTTTCTGCCATTGACTTCATCAGCCTTTCCGATTAGGTAATTTGGTTCTCCACGAGGCTAGAGTGAAGTAAAAAAGGAGTTCAAATGTGACTTGGATTTCAGAAGCGGAGGCCGTTGGTGTCAGAGGCCATTTGATGTGATGAGATTAATTTCCAGAAGTCAGATGTCGATGTTTTCTATTGCTCATCAGCTGTGAAATAGGCAGTCATGCATTATCTATGAAGGGAGCTTGCCAGTGTTTGAGACAGGGAGGCTGCAGAGAGAAACTGCCAGATCTAGGCACACACTCAGTAGCTGATGTTTACCTCCTAATGACAAGTCTGGGTGATTAAAACTGGGGGGAAACTAGACCAGAACAAACAGCAGCAGATGTACGAACAACACCGTGAGAAAAGGGAGAGAACAACTCAGTGCCCGTTATTTTACAGTTTAACCAAGTGGAAATACCTTTGACGAGTCCAAAAGCTTGGTAAAAAAAATAAAAATAAATGTTAAACCTTTTTTTAAAGTCTAATAATGCATAGAGGTTGTCTCATAAATACTAATGGTGAGACTAGACTATAGACTTTAATTGGACTAGACATTAATAGGAACAGACTCCTCTCTCCGCACTCATTATGCTCTCTCTTTATTCTTCTGAGGCAGCAACAGTCTACCTCAGTGTTTCTCGACTCCCGTCCTCAAGTATCCCCAACAGTACCCATTTTTGTTGTTATCTTGGATAAGTACACCTGATTCAACTAGTCTACTAAGCATCACTCCCTTGACTCTGGGATCTAGTTGATAGTTGTTCCTTTAGTTAAACAGCACTACTTTAGTTCATACTCAGACCACGTCTCGTAAGCCTCTTTGACCTCGCTCAAAGTTCAAATAAAGTATTGTATTGGTGAGTTGATTGTTTTCATAAATGTTTACTCCATGAGCTTACCATCCCCCCCATACTCTAATAAGTATTAGATTGTCTCCTGTGTCTTAGTGAGAAAGTGTTAAGGACTTATTGATTTATTGCAATCAGTCGGCTTTGTGGGGGGCTGATATAGTTTTTAAGCCTTCTCCACATGAATGACATTTCATAAGCTGATGACCGTAATGTTCCATTATCTTCTACAAAAAAACTTAAAGCATGCTTTTAGTTGCTGTAAGGCGAAGAGCTTTGAGTGAATAAAATATTATTATAATGACTATAATACAGTAGATCAGTTGTCACCAACCTTTTCTGAGCCAAGAGCACTTTCGCAGTCAAAAAGCAAGCCGAGATCTACCGCTCAGATTTCTATTTTTTACATGACTTCAAAAATGTAACATTAATTAACTTAATTAAAACAGGTCTGTACGAATGAGGTTTGGGCAGTAGGCCTAATACATTATCACAGCATATTGGCTATATACCTGGCCTGCCAGGATTTTTATTCTCAGACCATATTATATTTCAAAACTCAAGCTTTGATTAAAAAAAATAAAAGTTTTATCAGATGGTGTTGCACTCGCGAGACACTGCAGATCATAAATTGAAGTGATTAGTTTTTATATTTTACTGGACTGATAGTATGGTACCTGCATCTGATGGTCATGCTTGTCAGACAACTGTGAACTCGGGGGGGGGGGGGGGGGGGTCATCATTACGTCAGTGATCTTCAGGTCGGAATTCCAAGTTGGATGACCGTTCAAAATGATTTTTCACAGTTGGATCTGGTTGTCTTGAACGCGCTGAAGTCAGACATTTCCGAGTTCACAGTTCTTTTGAACACGGCATTAGTCTCAGCCAAGGGAGGGAGAGGGCAGCAGAGGGTCCGCCTTTCACGGTCCCCACTCTCACCTTCCTTTCATCCTGTAAGACTGGCCAGAGACAAGTTCATGTTTTTTTATGACCAGTCAAAGTGAAATATTCCTCGATATTAAAACAGACAGTACGAGCTGCTAATAATAATACAAATGCAGGGCTATCGGTACACTTGGCTACTCATTCAGTGTCGCTCCAGCGCAAGTGAAATTACGGAGAAGCGCGTTCTATGTTTTGTAAGTGTTGAATAAAAACAGTGATGAATAAAAACTTAAACATGAACTCACTAATAAAAACAGCAGCTCTTTGCTGTATTCTTTGACAATCTTTCTGTGGTCATGGTTTAAAAGTTAAAAAAGTTATTCAATCTTACTGAGGCTAGTATCAAACTTTGTTGCGGCCGGGGTCGTGGAAGCTCTGTAGGCACGGTGATTTTTGTCATGATGGCGCCGAAGAGGATGATTGAATTAAATCAGTTTTACCTCATTTTTATCAGCATGTGCAACCAGAGGAGAAAAAAAACTCTAGACCACCTTTACTCCACACACAGAGATGCATACAAAGCTCTCCCTTGCCCTCCATTTGGCAAATCTGACCATAATTCTATCCTCCTGACTCCTGCTTACAAGCAAATTCTAAAGCAGGAAGTACCTGTGACTCGCTCAATACGGAAGTGGTCAGATGATGTGGATGGTACACTACAGGACTGTTTTGCTAGCACAGACTGGAATATGTTCCGGGATTCATCCAATGGCATTGAGGATTATACCACCTCAGTCATTGGCTTCATCAATAATTGCATCGACGACATCGTCCCCACAGTGACCGTACATCCCAACCAGAAGCCAAGGATTACAGGCAACATCCGCATGGAGCTAAAGGCTAGAGCTGCCGCGTTCAAGGAGCAGGACACTAATCCGGACGCTTATAAGAAATCCCGCTATGCCCTCAGACGAACCATCAAACAAGCAAAGCGTCAATACAGGATTAAGATTGAATCCTACTACACCGGTTCTGGCCCTCGTCGGATGTGGCAGGGCTTGCAAACTATTACCGACTACAAAGGGAAACCCAGAAGCGAGCTTCCCAGTGACGTGAGCCTACCAGACGAGCTAAATGCCTTTTATACTCGCTTCGAGGCAAGCAACACTGAAGCATGCACGAGAGCACCAGATGTTCTGGATGACTGTGTGATAACGCTCTTAATTGCCGATGTGAGCAAACCTTTAAACAGGTCAACATTCACAAAGCCGCGGAGCCAGATGGATTACCAGGACGTGTACTCAAAGCATGCGCGGACCAACTGGCAAGTGTCTTCACTGACATTTTCAATCTCTCCCTGACTGAGTCTGTAATACCTACATGTTTCAAGCAGACCACCATAGTCCCTTTGCCCAAGGAAGTGAAGGTAACCTGCCTAAATGATTATCGCCCCGTAGCACTCACGTCGGTAGCCATGAAGTGCTTTGAAAGGCTGGTCATGGCTCAGCAACCTCCCGAATAATGTAGACCAATTCGTATACTGCCCCAACAGATCCACAGATGACGCAATCTCAATCGCACTCCACACTGCCCTTTCCCACTTGGACAAATGGAACACCTATGTGAGAATGCTCTTCATTGACTACAGCTCAGCGTTCAACACCATAGTGCCCACGAAGCTCATCACTAAGCTAAGGACCCTGGGACTAAACACCTCCCTCTGCAACTGGATCCTGGACTTCCTGACGGGCCGCCCCCAGGTGGTAAGGGTAGGCAACATCACGTCTGTCACAGCCTATAGGGAGGAGGTCAGAGTACTGGCAGTGTGGTGCCAGGACAACAACCTCTCCGTCAATGTGAGCAAGACAAAGGAGCTGATCGCGGACTACAGGAAAAGACGGGCCAAACAGGCCCCCATTAACATCAACGGCGCTGTAGCGGAGCGGGTCGAGAGTTTCAAGTTCCTTGGTGCCCACATCACCAACAAACTATCATGGTCTAAACACACTAAGACAGTCGTGAAGAGGGCACGACAAAACCTTTCCCCCTCAGGAGACTTGATTTGGCATGGGTCCCCAGATCCTCAAAAGGTTCTACAGCTGCACCATCGAGAGCATCCTGACCGGTTGCATCACAGCCTGGTATGGCAACTGCTCGTCATCTGACCGTAAGGCGCTAGAGGGTAGTGTATACTGCCCAGTACATCACTGGGCCCAAGCTTCCTGCCATCCAGGACCTATATAATAGGCGGTGTCAGAGGAAAGCCCATAAAATTCCAGTCACCCAAGTTATAGGCTGTTTTCTCTGCTACTGCACGGCAAGCGGTACCGGAGCGCCAAGTCTAGGACCAAAAGGCTCCTTAACAGCTTCTACCCCCAAGCCATAAGTCTGCTGAACAATTAATCAACTGGCCACCCACCGGACTATTACATTGACCCCCGCTGCTGCTACTCGCTGTTTATTATCTATGCATAGTAACTTTACCCCTACCTACATGTACAATTTTTTTTTTAACTTTAGTTTATTTGGAAAATATTTTTTTTAACTCTTCTTGAACTGCACTGTTGGTTAAGTGCTTGTAAAGTAAGCATTTTACGGTAAGGTCTACACTTGTTGTATTCGGCGCATTTGACAAATAAAGTTTGATTTCAGCTATCCAATTGGCCAGTGCAGTAGATGCACTCGATTTAGCCACAGATCTCCCGGTCCGCCGGGTAGGCGAAGTTAGTTTTTTTTAGACAAATGAAATGGTTCAAAATGGGAACACTTTGTCTACCCGGTCCACAGGGCTTCTGAATCAATTGCATCTACCGCCAACAGCGAAACACGAATAAACAGAAAACAACGAGCGCAAGTCTTTATTGTTGGCTTTTCTACAGAAATGTTTGGTGATCGACTCTGTCACGAACCGGCTCAAAGCCCGTAACAAAAGGGAGACAACGTGGAGATAAGGAGTAACAAAATATATATTTATTAAATAAAGTAACTAAGTATAATATACAATGATGTGTGTAATCAGTAGTGTAAGTGAGTGTTTTGCATGCATGAATGTGATAATGCAGGGTGTTGAAAGATGCTAAAGCAAACAACCAAAAAAACACCAAGAAACACAACAAAATCTATAAAGGTGTCTGCCTGGAGAGAGTCTCCTCCATGAATGGGGAAGTGGTGTATTTATCCTGGGAGACACCGGGCCCAGGTGTTTCCCATGTAGCTGATGACCCTCCCAACTCCGCCCACCGACATCCTAATAAGGAAACAAGAACAATGAGAGAATACGGCAGACAGAGTGGGAGGGTCGTCACAACTCGGAATGCCTTGAAGATCGACCAATGGCGATCGACTGGTTGGCGTCCACTGCAGCAGATTGTCATTATTCTCTTTTTTTACTACAAACTGTCACCGTGAGTGAGAGTTGATGATGTCATTTATGTTTTAGATAACTGAAGAGAGCTCTTGATGAGGCACAGTGCTATTTGTGTGCACAGTGCTATCTTAGGCTAACTATAACTGAGTTTATAGGACTGTTGTAATTCACAGTCTCTTCTTGCTCATGTCTTAGGCTCTAGATGGTAACCTACACTTTTTCTGATAGAATACTCATTACTAAAGGTGTAAGAAGACCCTTGGGTTAAATTAGGCAGTAACTTACTACTAGAGGAACAAACAGGTACATATTTCCAGTTGAATATACTTTTAAAGTGCCATTTAAAAGTTCTCAGATAGCCAGTCCATTTCAGAAGCAGTTCAGTCACCTCCATAATCCCTCTTTAACCTGTGGTGAGAGTGTGCTGTGTCTGTGGTTATTGGGAAATTAGGATTAACCAGGCACATGCATTGGCTCAGCAGGGTCTGAGACATTTCATCTACAGTCTGTACGGTCCACTGAGAGACCAGACAGACAACCCACAAAGCCAGACCCCAACACTGACCTTTCTGCTTGGACACACACACACACACACACACTGGCCTTTCTGCTTGCACTGACTTTTAGCTGTGACTTTCTACAGAGTTAGCCAGTAAACACATCATCCACCTCGTCCACAGGCAGAGAGGGGTAACATGTATCTGCAGCAGGGTGTGTGTGAGGGAGAAAGAGAGTGAGAGAGAGGCTATTGCCTTTGTCTCTCTGTGGATCGTATTTATCACGCTCTTAGGGTCACCTTTCAATATGCTTGCCTCAAAAACAGCAATATAAGCAGATTTCAGTACCCTGAGTTTTTGCTAGCCTGTTAGGAGTCTCATAGTCATAGACACTCTCGTAGACAGGTTAGATTGTGAGTTAACTGGCTAGAGGCATGTTCACACGCTGGCCTTTCTATCTGCCTGAGTCACCGCAGCATGTCCTGTTCCTAAATATATATGAGAGAGAGAGAGAGACGCTGATGTTGGCACGGGTGTTGGCAGGGGTTACAGTACCATACCTATAGTATAACGTTTGATATCAAATGCCAGTCAGGGGAAGGTTTGTGGGTGACTAAACCATACCATTACTGTCCACTCACATGGAAATAAATAGTGTTTGATATAAAATGCCAGTGGAGTGAAGGTTATAACCGTGACTCAAATACCAAGACATGCTGCTGTTGTATCCCATGATATTTGGTGGGAAAACGTGTAGTATTCCTTACAGAGATATAAGATCATACTGTGTATGCCTAGGAAGTCTGCAAGAAAATGTTGCAACTCGCCAGGGTTAAAGCCATTTTCAGAGAATAGACCTAATTAAAGAAACATTACTCATTATTATGAATGAATGTATGAATCTATGTTTAATCTATCTATTAATCTATGCCTTTACAAAGGTGTACAGTATTCCTTTTATAGAAACGTCACACCATTATCCATATGCTGACAGACTCTGAAATGAAATGATCAAGCTCAATTAAATGTGTTTAATTAATCGCATGTGGTGTATTTTTTTTATTTCATGCATTCTGCGTTGTTCACCTCTGTGGCGCTATAGTATGGATGTGTTTGGGGTTAGAGGGCGCTTTGTGTACCATATGGTAATTAGTGTAAAACAGTAAGTTAGCATTTTAATTCAACCAGAGAATGAATACCGTTATAAACCCACTGTTCTAGTCAACCTCTCCTCCAAACATGGGTTATCTGCACTGGCCAGCACTTCCTCATCATAGCACCATTGTTAGGGATTTATTGCGTGCGTGTGTGACAATGCGTGCATGACATTGTAGAATGTGACTCACTCGCCCCCGGAGCGGTGGACAATAACATATCCTTGCATAACACTTCATAATCTGTAGTGGGTGCCTGTTTCCTACTGAATCGTCCTTGGTTTCGAAATGCTGTTTTGTTTTTAAGTGAAGGAGAGGACAGGGAGCCTGTTTGGAACCCTGGATAGTTTGCTCACGCTCCCGTTTTTTCTCTGTCCGAGAGTTCTGTTTACTGGGAAGGGATGGCTGCTCCTCTTCCCTTACTGGCCCTTACTGTCCCTTACTGTCCCTTACTGTCCCTGAGTCCTGCTAATGAGCAGCAGGAGACTGGAACATGGCGACCGGTTGGACAGACGCGCGCGCACTGGTCATCCGGATTGCCGTTCATGTCACCCCTCTCTCCCAGGCTCCCTAACACAACAACAGGGCCAATGACATCCTGCCATGCTGTCACAGCAGCCCTACAGCTCCCACAGCTCTGTTTGTGTTCTTGTATGCTCTCAGACTATTCTTTTGTTTGTCTGTGTACAGTTAAGTGATAATGCCAGAGAAGCCGGTGTTTGGAGGATATATTGGCACGGGTGTTGTTAGGCCCAAGATGAAGCCAAAGGCCAGGAAACCGTGCCAATATATCCTCCAAGCACTGGCTTCGAGGGCATTATCACTTTATACAACTGGGTACCAACCTATTCAAATGATTTACATATATTTATACTTACTATTTTACCCTTCCACAAGATATAGTTGCGACACAAATCTAGGTTTGCTACCCAAGGCGGCTGGTCGTTCGTTCTTTCGGTTCGGTTGCAAGAGACACGACCCAGTCATTAATTATTTTAGTTCTGTATCTATGGACAGGACCCAGTCGTTCGTTCAAAATGTTCTACTGGCTGGTAACGTCCTTATCCCTTGCTTGCTAGCTAGCCAACTACGGCTAATTTACAGTCACGTCAAATAGTGCAGCCAGAATAACAACAAAGTAGCTGCAATTCAATTCAAATTCTATTTGTCACATGCGCCGAATACAACAGGTGTAGACCTTACAGTGAAATGCTTACTTACAAACCCTTAACCAACAATGCTTTAAGGTGTTTAGTCCCAGGGTCCTTAGCTTAGTGATGAGCTTTGAGGGCACTATGATGTTGAACACTGAGCTGTAGTCAATTAATAGCATTCTCACGTAGGTGTTCCTTTTGTCCAAGTTGGAAAGGGCAGTGTTGAGTGCAATAGAGATTGCATCATCTGTGGATCTGTTGGGGCGGTATGCAAATTGGAGTGGGTCTAGGGTTTCTGGGATAATGGTGTTGATGTGAACAGCACTTCATGGCTACAGACGTGAGTGCTACGGTTCGGTAGTCATTTAGGCAGGTTACCTTAGTGTTCTTGTGCACAGGGACTATGGTGGTCTGCTTGAAACATGTTGGTATTACAGACTCAGTCAGGGACAGGTTGAAAATGTCAGTGAAGACACATGCCAGTTGATCAGCGCATGCTCGGAGGACACGTCCATCTGTTTTAGCTGTTTTCTAGTGACATTTATTTGGATACATCTATAACAATGAGCTAATGATGTGCGATTTCACCTGGCATAGAAAATGTACTCACTCGTCAGGACATTGTTGTTTAGAGGAGCTAGCCAACAAACACTGCTAACACAACCACTTCAAACTGAAGCTGGAAAGACTTCAAACTAGCTGCACTTTGTTTCATTCGACCTGTTTTCTATTGATATTTCTTTGTATATAGCCATAAAATTATGGTTATTCATGATTTTGACAGTCTGAGAAAAGCTGCCTGCTTGTCTGTCTCATCCCGACTCCAAACTGTTTCAATTTGAATATTGAAACAAAGTTGCAAATGTCGGAAAGACAGACCGCAAGGTTTATACAAATCTCCGCTGTTGAAAACTGCATGTTAGTCTAAAAGAAATGTGCGATAATGTCTAGGTGCTTTTTATAGCTGAGATCAAGTTTATAAATTGCCTGGCTGGGCTGACGAGACAGTGGATTGCGCAGTCAGATGGAACAGAGTAAATAGGCATTTTAACATCATAGATTTATCCGGTGGTAACTTGTGGAATAGACACCGGCTAGAATGCGGTTTTAACCAATCAGCATTCAGGATTAGACCCACCTGTTGTATAATAGGTCTGGCCCTGGGGCCCAAGGGTATGGTAGAAGAAAGGACAGGGTAGTGGCCAGCGGTTTGATGATTAGTCGACTAGTTGAATCAGGTGTGCCCCTTCTGGGCAACACATTATTTATTTTTTTACACTGTTCTCAGTTAAGAAACACTGTGCAGTTGCGTGTGGTGCTGTCTACTATAATATACAAATATTATTTGGCTCCCTCTCTATCTCTGTGTCTGTCTATTGGTGAAGGGAACAATAGCCCGCACCAGGTTCCATTTCACGGCTCCCAGGGGACACGGTTCCCTCTCTCTCGTTGCGACAGGGACAGTTACACAAGCCCACTGAGGATGAACGGCCAGCCTGGGCAGAGCAGAGCCGGGAATAACAACGTCCTCATCATGGACTATTCTCTAAGACAGTGGTACCACTAGAATCAGCGCAACCATGGATTCCAGAGGGTTTTCACGGATTTCTGCCCTCACACCGGATTATTTGCCTCGAATGGGTATGAATCAACTGACGAGATGTCGAGAAAGGAATGTACAAAAGATTCTGAAAGGTGTTTCGTACTAGTAAGAATAAGTGTTCGGAGTAACAATGTTGTCGCTACCTTGAAGTTGACACAATTTCACACAAGTTTTACATTCGTGTGCTGGGTCAGCCTACATGGATGTGGGCATGTTCCCGAATGAGAGTGAACACCTTTTCATGTTCGTTCACCAGCTGAAAGGAACACCTGGGCTGTTGTGTTTAGTTAGAATACAAATAGGCTCTCAATCACCCACAATTCCTGTTTTCCAAGGGCATTTTTTGCATACGGGTAGGCCTACATAGTTGTTGCAGTTATAGATCAACAGTACCAGTAATGTAAACGCTGTTTCTGACCTGCGCTAGGCTGTTAAGCTACCATGTTTGCTGCTACTGTTGTTTCCGCCGTCATTACGTGGCGAGGTAGGCTAGGTTTTTCCCCCAAGTTGGTGGATTTAAATCCGCTCCATCAGGGCTGCTGTGTGACAGCCCGGGGGAGGGGGGGGGGGGGAGGGGGGGTGCAGCTGTCTGTCGTTCGGACTCACCTTTCAACCAGGGCCAATTGATCTTGTCTTTATGAATGAAGAACTATGGCGGTGTTTATTCTGCTTCGTGAAATACCCATCAGCTTCGTGGCAGTCGATTGGATACGGTGTGTCACGCTTAGAGACACTGGCACGTCCGGTGCAGTATAGCAGCTGTCTGAACACCTAATGTTGGCATGTCTTCAAAACCCCCCGTTTTAATACTTAATGGATCGGTCCACTACTGTCACAAGGGGATGGGATGGGTTGTCACGTTTAACCGCCAGTCAAGACGCCATTTTTATTATATCCATGGTTTGTCTGTGGTTTTCATGGGGCTTAATTAGTAACTTATTCTACTGTTAGCTAGCTAAATCCTTGAATATATGTTTTTTTGTGGCTGATCTGTTTTTGAAATATAGTTTAATACCCACTGCCTTTTCTTTAAAATGGCCATATTTTTCCCCCAGATTTTGGTCATTGTGCTTTCGGTTAAATCCACTCTCTGTATGCCAGAGCCTTTTCCCATATTTTCTGTATACACAAAGAGCTTTTGGATGAGGCTCAGATTGGGAAAGCTTTGTGTGGTGTGAAAGGTCTTTGTGTGCATTTACAGTGACCTCTCTCTCTCTCCTCTGTTTGCCCGCCCTGCTGAGAGTTCTTCTTTGAGAACTTATTTCAGATTGGCCTGTCTATTGATACATTTCTCACAGGGTTTTTTTGTGCCAGAAAAGAGCCATTTTGACAAGTCTTTTGTTCGGCTCTCTCTGTCAGTTTCTCTAAATATATTAAAGATACTCCTGTTATTGCTTCCCCCCCCCCCCCCCCCCCCCCCATTTGGCTGGAAGAAGTATTGATGTGGTCAATTTGTCATCCAGAGCATTCTCATTTGACCAAAACTCAGCACATGGCTAAATTCCCTTTATTTTAAATGCATGTTATTATCAATATCTATATTATTATAGTTAAACATATTATTATTGTCTTATGTGAACAATATTATTAAAATACTTGTTAAATGAATTCTAATAATACTTTATGCCCTGTTAATAAATGTTGATAATAATGCATTTAATAATAATTTATTTGAATAACATGTCAGTAAACAGAGATTCCCAGTAAATGAAGTTGCCAGGTTTGGCTGTTTGGTCTTTGGGAAAGAAGCGTCTTAACTGGTGCAAAATGGACACCTGAGGATGAAAGAGAATTAGCTTGAATCACACTGGTAGGACCCAGCCTCCTTCGCCTACTTTTACGAGATGCAAATTCAGCAAGCACTACTTGAGTCCAGCCTAGTCATAGGCATGAAATGATTTACTCAATACTGAAAATTAAAATCCATGTAAAAATCCATGTAATTATTGTATGTTTATTGTAATTATGTTTCATAGTTTCTACTTTGACCTACATATGACTTTCACAATCAAACATACTGTAGCGTCGCTGTTAATCATAGATTGCCCAATATAATAATGAATCCGTTATACAGATTTAAGTTTATTAAACTCATGATAAAACATTTCAAATGCCTATATTTTCATAAAGGGGCACCTTTATGCCCTTTGGAGACTTAAGTTAATAAAATCTAATTTTACAAGTATATTAACATTTCCATTTGAAAGAGAATATATTACTTGATCGTCCGTTATATTTCTTTGTGATGTATTTCAGCTTTGAGGTGCCACTGACGTGACCTTGACATCATTATTCCCTTAGTCTATATACAGTAGTTAAATTAATTTGATCAATCATGTAAATTCTGGATTTAAAAAAAAAAATCTTAGCTAAAATGCATTTTTTTGTAGGGGTGAAAATACAGTTAAGACTAATTTTGAATATGGAATGTAACAAACGTAGTGACCCGTTAACGGTAAACTAACAACATCTCTTAAGTTAATTTAGCAGTAACTTTATTTTATTCCCATAGTATTTTGATCCAATTAATATAATTTCACATTTTCTGGGAATTAAATACTTCTATTAAATTTTTTTTTTTAAAAGAAGCATTTTTTAAAAACATTTGTTTTACATCTATGCTGTCTCAACTCAAAGAGAACCAATCCTTTTTGTTATATTGTTTTACAACTAAATTGAGTCCTTAGACAAGAAGGAGATACCGAGTGAGCCAGGGTCTCTTCAGATTGAACAGCATTAAGTGCATATATTATAGTAGCTAAAAAAGCGGCTAGTACTGGGGTCAGTATTGAGCTACTGAGCTGGATGTTGAGTTATTGATTAGCTAAAATAGTTATTTCAGGCTAATTAGAGTGGTAAAGGGATTGATTATAAATAGTGTGAACGAAAACAGCGACCAAAGGGTCAGACTGTGCACATCCATTTTACTAGCAACACTTGAATGCATTAGACTTCTTGACTTATGTGAAATATCATCACGTTGCTCCAGGGATATTGGCAGTGTCTTTAATAGCCTAGTATTTTGAACTGCAATCAACAGAAGAGGAAGGAGTCTGAAATATATAAAAAAGTACAGTCTAAAGTCTATCAAAAATGCCTATTCTTTATTTATATTACAAAACGCATGGTGAAAAATAGATGTGATGTCAAATATATGTATAATATATGCTTGGGATATGCAATTTTTCAATATTTTCATAATTTGTATTATTTAAGACCACATGCTGGTAACGTACCGTATTAATTTGTACAGTACATCATTTTTTTAGATGTACTTTGTTGCAGTATTTGTAGATGTTTATTTATCTCATGGGCATCAAGAACTTTAAAGCCTTGTAAATTCAGAAACGGACTATCCATTAGACTTATGTATTTATTTATTTTATTCCAGGATGGGCTACTTCATTGTTGTTTTGGTCACATAATTACTTGCTAGATTCATATGATTGTTTGTCCCTTAATTTACCCTTTATATAATGCCAGAGATTTAGTTTTGATTTAGTCTTTCATGTTGAGAACACAATTTATGTTAATTGATGTATTAGGTGAGGAGTGACTAGAATTGATACTTGAGTCAGGGATGCAGGTCAACGAGTATTTCAGCTAATTAACTGAAACTTTACGTATCTGCCTGGCACCGTAAAGGAAAGTGTGAACCGTCACAAAGTTCAATGTAGAAAACACTTTTAGGATTATCTTTCTCTAAATGCATGACTAATTTGTTCGCCATAAGGAAATACCAGTATTACGGGAAGGTTTGGCTTTGGCTATTAGAGCCGATGTGTGGTGAGCGGTCTGGTACAAAATGGCTGCCGTGCTTCACCGTGGTGGGTGCTGTTGCTACACATCTTTGGTGGATGGGGTGAGTCTTGAGTCGAGCTGTAACAGGTTCAGTGGCCCGTGCACCCCTACTGTACATTAGATTGGCTCTATGTAACCTTCCATTTGGTTTGGTTCTCCGATGGTTCCGTTATTACGAATCACATTTCATATGTGCAGCACAAACTGTGACATACATTTTTCGCTTCAGATGTAGAAAGGACATAAAATGGCTGTCTTTCAGAGAGACCCTTACGACCAAAAGATACAACCATAAAATGGCTCCGGATTTTGCCAGCCAATGGCATGCTCTGCCGTCTCTTCCCAGTAGCCAATCACACAACGATGCATAAGGATGCCTGTCTCTACGCCTGTACACAATACACAGAGTGCGCTAATTGGCTACTGTGAAGGGACATGGGCGCATTTTCCTGGGGCAATGTTATGGTCGTGTAGGGTTACTAGGGTGAGCAGCTGAATTGGCACACTGTCTACATGTTCCCATATTGCTCCCAGAGTTATAATGAAGCATGTTTCAGAAATCTCTGGAATGATGTGAAGAGTCTGTGGATATTCTGTTCTCCTTTCACGTTGTATTGTAAATGTACTATCGGTTTGTGAGATCTCTTTGTTCCCTTGAACCGTTCAGTGGAATTCAACAGAAGTACCAATATCCTTATAGAATAATGATCCGTTATCAGTGTAATAGTGCACAGGTTTCCTCCTTCCTTTTCAACGTTGTCTTCAGTATGTACGTATGTGTAGAAAAACGTCTAGATGTGCGTCTGATTTGGTCGTTGGGTAACGGAACCCGACAGCGTCGCCAGTCCCATTCTCCACTAGTGTAGTGAAACAATGTGGTTATCTTTCTAGACCTCCGTGGTCATATTGAGTGCGACTCTCCTCCTCCACACTCCCTGTCGACAGAGAGGAGAAAGGAGACGCTGCGTGCCGTTTCACGCTCCCAGACATGATGGGTTGCTCTAGGGGAGTGCGGCGTGACCGTCGACCCACACAAATATACCATTAGTACCTTTTCCATCAGCCATTCAGGTGTGTCCGTCCTGCACTCAGGGGGGGAGGGAGGGGGGGTGCATTGTTTGCTGAAAAATATAGTTTCATTTCTCTTTCGCTCTCCATTCTCGTTCCTTTTGCCAGAATCTGAGTGTTGGGGTAAATGGGTGCCGTGCGCTGTGCTAAATTGAAGGTGAGAGCCATATCGGTCGCTGGAGACACACAATGCAAACTCCAATTACCATGTATTCACTATTCACAGTGGCCGCGGCACGCCACGCAGGCAGCACAGTAATCAGATAACTGCCCAACCGCCAAGGGCCAAGCAGCACTGGAGCGCCGTGTAGAGTAGTGTGTGAGAGTGGCAGAGAATGTGGAAGGGCAAGGCTAATGTTACATTTCTGTAGAGAGTGTTGTGCATGTACGATAGGAGACGAAATGAAGTGGCTCTTTGACTCTGTCTGCAGTACGTTACATGATTGTGCTCTTATCCCTTAGCCGAATATCTCTGTCTCTGTCTCTCTCTCTCTGTCTCAATGTCTCTTTGTCTCAGTCTCTCTCTCTCCACTTGATTTGATATTGTTGTTCACCCAAATGATGCCAAGGCAGTTCATATCCCTCTGGGTTTTTTTTTCCAAATATTAGGCCTATTTATTGATTCATTACATTTTTTTTTCATTCTAGCATTGTATTCAGTGTGGTTAATGGTCAGACACGGGCACTTTCAGTCAGTTAATTCCTTGATGTGATACGTCTGACAAGGACGCTCTGCTTAGAGAGGGTTTTTCCACATGCAGCCACCCAACGACTCCGTCTTGAATTGCTCTTATTTGTCATGCGGCTTAATACTGTATAATTTAGTTTGCTAAATTAATTTGCCAGTGAGCTGCTAGTGTCAGTCAAGAGAAAGTGGAAGCTAAATGAGGGAATATTTCCAGCCAAACAGTGTGGCTAATGTCAGCAGGTTAATTGAATCCTAGGCGTTCGAGTCGGAGTTGAGCTTACGGTAGGTAGACTGACTGAACGTTTCATGACTATTACACAAACTAAACTGCTTTACGTTTATTTTACAGTGGATCCAATTGCTCATCTGATTAGTCACGCATTAACGGGTAGATGGGGGTTATGTAAGACGTGCGCACACGCATGCAATTACAGACACGCATGTACGCACACACACACGCACACACACCTCCTCTGTTTTACAGCACATTTGAGACCAATAACGAGTTAGGATTGTACAGTAGCAGCCCATTGGTCCATGGCTAAGCTGGGATCATTTGGATGTTGGCTGGGTGTGTCAGGGCAGAGTTCAGTTTAATTCATAGTACATGTCTGCAGGTCTGTGATGGTCCATTACGGCCGTCCACAGCTGAGGGTTTTGCAGATGCCACCTTGTGGATTTGAGTGTAGCACGAGGAGACATTGCCTGAGCTCTGCAGAGAGTTGGAGAAAAGCTGTGTACAGTCAACTGCAGGATGTGGCTCTATGTAGATATTGCCCTTAACCACATATCTAGGATCAGATTACCCGAACCGCTAATAACTTTTACAAGAACGTCTTATCTTTTACAAGGGTACATGGAAAGTCAAGAATACAAAAATATCTGACCCTATTGGACCGACCAGGGTCCGGCTTTTACACTATTAAGGTACAGTGCTGATGGTTTCCTACTGTATAGTATTAAAGGTACAGTGCTGTTGATGGTTTCCTACTGTACAGTATTAAAGGTGCAGTGCTGTTGATGGTTTCCTACTGTACAGTATTAAAGGTGCAGTGCTGTTGATGGTTTCCTACTGTACAGTATTAAAGGTGCAGTGCTGTTGATGGTTTCCTACTGTATAGTATTAAAGGTACAGTGCTGTTGATGGTTTCCTACTGTATAGTATTAAAGGTACAGTGCTGTTGATGGTTTCCTACTGTATAGTATTAAAGGTAGTGCTGTCGATGGTTTTCTACTGTACAGTATTAAAGGTACAGTGCTGTTGATGGTTTCCTACTGTACAGTATTAAAGGTACAGTGCTGTTGATGGTTTTCTACTGTACAGTATTAAAGGTACAGTGCTGCCGATGGTTTCCTACTGTACAATATTAAAGGTACAGTGCTGTTGATGGTTTCCTACTGTACAGTATTAAAGGTACAGTGCTGTTGATGGTTTCCTACTGTACAGTATTAAAGGTACAGTGCTGTTGATGGTTTCCTACTGTACAGTATTAAAGGTAGTGCTGTTGATGGTTTCCTACTGTACAGTATTAAAGGTACAGTGCTGTCGATGGTTTCCTACTGTACAGTATTAAAGGTGCAGTGCTGTCGATGGTTTCCTACTGTACAGTATTAAAGGTACAGTGCTGTCGATGGTTTCCTACTGTACAGTATTAAAGGTATAGTGCTGTCGATGGTTTCCTACTGTACAGTATTAAAGGTACAGTGCTGTTGATGGTTTCCTACTGTACAGTATTAAAGGTATAGTGCTGTCGATGGTTTCCTACTGTACAGTATTAAAGGTACAGTGCTGTTGATGGTTTCCTACTGTACAGTATTAAAGGTACAGTGCTGTTGATGGTTTCCTACTGTACAGTATTAAAGGTACAGTGCTGTTGATGGTTTCCTACTGTACAGTATTAAAGGTACAGTGCTGCCGATGGTTTCCTACTGTACAGTATTAAAGGTACAGTGCTGTTGATGGTTTTCTACTGTACAGTATTAAAGGTACAGTGCTGTTGATGGTTTCCTACTGTACAGTATTAAAGGTATAGTGCTGTTGATGGTTTTCTACTGTACAGTATTAAAGGTACAGTGCTGTTGATGGTTTTCTACTGTACAGTATTAAAGGTACAGTGCTGTTGATGGTTTCCTACTGTACAGTATTAAAGGTACAGTGCTGTTGATGGTTTTCTACTGTACAGTATTAAAGGTACAGTGCTGTTGATGGTTTCCTACTGTACAGTATTAAAGGTACAGTGCTGTCGATGGTTTCCTACTGTACAGTATTAAAGGTACAGTGCTGTTGATGGTTTCCTACTGTACAGTATTAAAGGTAGTGCTATTGATGGTTTCCTACTGTACAATATTAAAGGTACAGTGCTGTCGATGGTTTTCTACTGTACATTATTAAAGGTACAGTGCTGTTGATGGTTTCCTACTGTACAGTATTAAAGGTGCAGTGCTGTTGATGGTTTCCTACTGTACAGTATTAAAGGTACAGTGCTGTTGATGGTTTCCTACTGTACAGTATTAAAGGTACAGTGCTGTTGATGGTTTCCTACTGTACAGTATTAAAGGTAGTGCTGTCGATGGTTTCCTACTGTACAGTATTAAAGGTACAGTGCTGTTGATGGTTTCCTACTGTACAGTATTAAAGGTACAGTGCTGTCGATGGTTTCCTACTGTACAATATTAAAGGTACAGTGCTGTTGATGGTTTCCTACTGTACAGTATTAAAGGTACAGTGCTGTCGATGGTTTCCTACTGTACAGTATTAAAGGTAGTGCTGTCGATGGTTTCCTACTGTACAGTATTAAAGGTAGTGCTGTTGATGGTTTCCTACTGTACAGTATTAAAGGTAGTGCTGTCGATGGTTTCCTACTGTACAGTATTAAAGGTACAGTGCTGTTGATGGTTTCCTACTGTACAGTATTAAAGGTACAGTGCTGTTGATGGTTTCCTACTGTACAGTATTAAAGGTGCAGTGCTGTTGATGGTTTCCTACTGTACAGTATTAAAGGCACAGTGCTGTTGATGGTTTCCTACTGTATAGTATTAAAGGTATAGTGCTGTTGATGGTTTCCTACTGTTTAGTGTATTAAAGGTACAGTAATATCGATTGCCCTCTTTATATACTGTTAGAGATGAAACGCTGGTCCCCTGCTGTCTCGTACACTCAGTGTCGCCTCATGGTGCCTCATTAAAACAATAGAAAAACCCTCTCCTCTAACTCTGTCTCTACAGCAGGCCCTAGTCCTCTCACTGACTTCCCCATACAGCTCAACAATGGGCCTGGTTTGCTCGATGCATTTACTAGGTTGCTTCTTCATGTTGCTGAGCGATATTTAGGAGATAACATTTTTTTGAGAGTATGACAGGCGTGTAGTTTTCCTTCGTGTTTCTGGCTTGGACAGTGTTGTTTAATTCAGCGAGGTTCAATGGGTTAACGTGCCCAGGGTACGACGGAGGATGCTCCTGGTAAAATGCCCAAGAAATATGACTAACGATGAATAATGTCTCTTGTTTTTTTCGACGCACGTTCATTTTAGTCGGTTCTACATTTGATTCAGTTCCTTTAGTTGAATTCATAGTAGTACGCAAATGTACACAAGCCACACTGTAGTCAAACAAGTGTCTTGTCTTTCATATGAATCCTAACCGTTGATATCAGCTGCATGCGCCTGTGAATACTCGTACACCTTCTAGACGGTTCTGCTTATAATCACTCCACTAACTCCTCAGTACAGAACTGTGGAACACCTGAGCGTGCTTATGTTGTTATACATGCCCACGTTCCCCGCCTGTAACACTGAAATGTTTATGAAACTGTATGTATTTTCTCTTCTCTGCAATGTAACGAAGCTATTAAGCCTGGCCGGTAATAATGTTTTTATAATCAGCCATTTCTATTGTTCCCCCTCTACTTCTAATTACCATGATATATTTCTATAATCATATTTGTGTGTGTATATATATATATTAAAAAAAAGAGCCAATTCTAATTCTAAAGCGGAATATGGCCTTGTCTTGTCTCTTCTTTGTTCTACAGAGATGTTGAAGGAGTTGAACCAACAGCGCAGAGCGAAAGAGTTTACAGACCTGAAAATAATTGTTGAAGGCAAAGAGTTTGAAGTCCACCAAAATGTTCTAGCTTCCTGCAGCCTTTATTTCAAGGACCTGGTGAAAAGGTTTGCCTTCCCCTCCCCCTCCCTCACCTGCTTTTGATCCAATCTGTTCTTTTCATAGGGTGCATTTGTGTGGCTTTTTTTTCTTCCCTCCCCCCTCCCTCCTTTTTCTCTCTTGCAGGTGTGTGAAGACTTTGGTTCCTATCACAGGGCCAGCAGCCTCCTTCTCCTCCCGCTCCAAATGAATGTACCTCTAAAACCATGGGACAGAAAAGGTCACCTGAGTCTTTACCTTTTCCTTACCGTATAGAGACAAATAACTGCATTTCCATTTTGATGAGCAGAGAAAACGTTCAATGACTGGGGGGGGGATTTTTTCAACACTCACCGACTGTAGGGGGCTTTCAACCAAATGAACAAAACTGTAGGTGACCATTAGTGCATTAAAAAGATGGGGACGCTTCAGAGTTGAAAACAAAGGAGAAAACAGAGGCACATCTCTCACCACCACACTACTCTTTAGCCAATCACTATTTTCAAAGGTTAACACCATTCTCCATGTTTTCACTTGAAGTGGATCTGACTAGTTCCCCGTTAGTCTATCCCTCACATGTCTCTGGGCTGTTTCACAGGTTAACACCATTCTCCATGTTTTCATTTGAAGTGGATCTGACTAGTTCCCCGTTAGTCTATCCCTCACATGTCTCTGGGCTGTTTTGGTTCTATATTATGTGGGTGTGTTCGTGCAAGTGAGTGTGTGTATGCTGATGTGATTGGAGGTTTACCTGCCAGTGCTAGTATGTGTTCCTTGGTTGTTGTTGTGCTTGCGAAGTGTGTGTGTGTGCGTGTCTGTGTGTGTGTGGGGGGGGGTTTCTTCAAGCTGAGCCAAAACCATCTCCTAGCGTCCTCACCCTGACTTCAGATTCTTGCAGGTGTCCCGGAACCAATGTTCTCTCGTCTCCTTGACATGTGTGTTTGTTCTCCTGTGCACCGCGCACAGACAGACAGACAAAAGACTAGAGAGAGAGAGAGAGACTGTACATTACAATAGGAAGCGCCAGTCTAAAATCTGAGGGAGGCTGCCTGCTAGTTGCCCTGCAGCCAAGCTGGCTCTATTGTGAGATCATCAGAGGGCGCCACGCTGCTTATCAGACATGGAGGCGAGCCAGCCAGGAGATGCTTTGTGTGTGTCACTCACATCAGCATGCACAATGCACAGGCCAGAAGAACACACTCTCTCACATACACACACACACACACACAAAAACAAACAATTGTTCTTGCTGAATGGGGACGCGCACTGAGAGAACAGCGAGCACCAGCCCTTTCTCAACCACACCCTACTCATATTCACACACACAGTACATCACAGCCCACAACCTTCAGTTTGCTACAGACAGACTTGTGTTGGTGGAGCTGTCGATAGGATTCCCCTGTTTCTCTCCCTTATCTGAGCCAAAGTTAGGTTGTGCATAGAGAGTTAGGTCCTGCATAAAGAAAAAAGACTGGAGTGAGTTAGGTCCTGCATAGAGAAAAGGTCCCCAGAAAGTCACAAAGTCCCCATAGGAGTGGAAATCATTTGTATCAGGTTAGGTTAATCTGCCTGCCTGCATACATTCTTATATTGTACTTGCTTAATTTGGCTGCTTGATAGAGAAAATTCTCATTAAATGTATAATTTATTGTAAAATGACATTAATTTGTCATCCTAACGTGGGCCTTTCTCATCTAGATTAAATCCAAAATAGAATTTCTCATTTAACCGTACGGTTAGTGGTATATTCCATGAATATGGATGTTATACTAATCAATAATTGTATCACTTTTATAATGGTATAATTATGAATCGCATAAGTTCAAGTTGTTATGCCGCTGTTGGAATTCATCACGGCATGTACAGTACAAATAGAACGATACATGCTCTTGACTTCATAAGGCATGTGGCACCTCTCGGTTTTACTGGCGTGTTTACTGTCAAACACAACACAGAGGGCGGGAGAGAGACTGAGAAAAAAGCCATGCCGTTTTAGCTCCGGCTCTCTGAGGTGTTGCGCAGTCAGGTAGGGTGTCACTGAGTTGGTTAAAGAGAGAGAGAGAGAGAGCGAGAGAGAAACCAGAGAGAGAGAGAGAGCGACAGAGAGAGAGAGAGAGCGACAGAGAGAGAGAGAGAGCGACAGAGAGAGAGAGAGAGCGACAGAGAGAGAGAGAGAGAGAGCGACAGAGAGAGAGAGAGAGAGAGCGACAGAGAGAGAGAGAGAGAGCGACAGAGAGAGAGAGAGAAACCAGAGAGAGAGAGAGAAACCAGAGAGAGAGAGAGAAACCAGAGAGAGAGAGAGAAACCAGAGAGAGAAAGAGAGCGAGAGAGAAACCAGAGAGAGAGAAGAGAAGGTCCCCGCCAAGGGTCCTGTCATTGAGTTACAGCGTCGCTGTGCCATTCAGGTCACTCTCCAGCCGCCTGTGGAATTATGCTGATGCCACACACATGCCCCACACCGTGTCCAGATCTTTATGAGGTCGAATGAAAGAGAGAAACGCCCTCTTCACGCTCTCCCTGTGCTGCCCACTACCTCACGCCATCGAGGTACTCACTGCTGTCGGGCCTCCCTGTCAGCGCCTCATAAACTACCACAGCGTGTGTGTGTTCATGTGCGTTTGCGTGCGTGTGTGTGTGTGTGTGAGGGGAGGTGCAGGCCTATATAACTCTGGTGTTATCCAGACAGCCAGCCTTCACTCAGAGAAAGAGATGTAATATCAGAGGTTGAGCACCTCTTCCACACACACATATACACATATACACACAGATACACACACACACAAGAAATGTAAGTCTAAATTGGAACATATGCCCAGCTGGCGCTTCGTGAAGTGGCTAAGTGATGATGAAATGCTTGTTTACATTCAGGAAAGTCATTTTCATTTAGTAGGTTATGGTGTTTACTTTTTTAGTTAAGTAAATTGCAGAGCAATTTAGAAAATTGTTTTGAAATATATATTTTTTTATATGATTATATTTTAATCATTAAAGCTACAGTATGCGAGTTTGGGTGAGATTAGGTTTCTGTGTAACACTTTATTTGGATAGATGCTCTACAGACTACCAGTAACATTTCAACTATCCACTAACCCTAACCCAGGCTTGAACCCTAACCCTAACCCTTGCCCTAACCTTTATTTTAAACCTAACCTTAACCTTAGCAAGCAGTTGCTTATCGACAGATAGTTTGTTCCATCTACAGATGGAAAATCCGGACGATCCAAATAAATTGTGACCGTTTTCAGTATCATACCCAGGATGTAGTCCTAGCTATTTCCTGTTGGCAGCATTTTAAGATATTCATAATATTCAAAAAAAAAAATGTCGATATTTAATGTACGTTATAAAACGCTAAATTATAGTCAGTTTGGTGAAAGGATCAGTAAAATTAGATTAGGATAGATGAGTAGCAATTAATGATCACTAAAGATGAAACCATGACAGATGTTAACAATGTCCATACAGTTGAACTGCAATCTCGTCAATTTTATGTAAATCATAAAAATCTGCCTTTTGTTAAATTTCCCACCCTTGTAGACTATAGTATTGTATTTCGATAAAATCTTAAAGAAACTCTATCTCCTCTGTCTGTCTGTCTGTCTGTCTGTCTGTCTGTCTGTCTGTCTGTCTGTCTGTCTGTCTGTCTGTCTGTCTGTCTGTCGTACAAGCCTGCAGAGTTGATGTATCTCCCTCCTCTTTCGCATTAAACTTGTCAGAAATTGCCAGTCGTCCCGACCCTGCTACCTGAATGATGTAACACGCCCGGCACTCACCCACCAAAAACCTATTACCTCCCCTTTAGAGGCTGCTGCTGCTCAGCCCAGAAAGACCACAGACCAACGATCACCCCCAGTAATTCCATTTTCAATAAGTATGCTCTGCACCCCCTTAATTTATGGGCACAGTGCATCTGGTGCAGCTCAGCGGCAGGGCCTAGTGTAAAGGCACACACTGTCTGAGCAGTCTCTCTCTCTCTTTCTGTTTTCATATGATTCTGTCTAGGGCTGTGATAATACCAGTATCGCAATATTTTTTCCATGCCAAAAAAGATAACCACGGCAGACCTAACTCTTTGGTCCCATAAAAACCTTCTGTGTGTAAAATAAATATACTGAACAATAGGCCCACCCACTTGGGAGCCAATCCCACCCAATGGGGAGCCAGGCCCAGCCAATCAGAATGTTGTATTTTTTTTTTTACCACAAAAGACAGAAATACTCCTCAGATCCCTGCCCCCTGTCCCCTCGGACAATCCCGCAGGTGAAGGAGCTGGATGTGGAGGTCCTGGGCTGCTGTGGTTACACATGGTCTGTGGTTTTGAGGCTGGTTGGAGATACTACCAAATTCTCTGAAATGACATTGGATGTGGCTTATGGTAGAGAAATAAACATTGGATTCTCTGGCAACAGCTCTGGTGGACATTCCTGCAGTCATCATGCCAATTGCATGCTCCCTCAGAATTTGAGACCTCTGTGGCATTGTATTGTATGACAAAACTGCACATTTTAGAGTGGCCTTTTATTCTACCCAGCACAAGGTGCACCTGTGTAATGACCTGTCAGGTGGATGGATTATCTTGACAAAGGCTAAAATGCTCACCAACAGGGATGTAAAGAAATTTGTGCACAACATTTGAGAGAAATACGCTTTTTGTGCGAATGGAACATTTCTGGGATCTTTTATTTCAGCTCATGAAACATAGGACCAACAATTTACATGTTGCGTTTATGTTTTGGTTCAGCGTAAATGTGACTCCAACTTTAGAGCTGTTTTCTTAAAGAAGTATCACGATACTCGTATCGTCACAGCCCTAATTCTGACTGAGCCCGGGCAGAGTCTGTTATGAGTCAGAGAGGAGAAAGTGATACTAAAGCTTTTAGTCTTCCGTGTCAACATGTGCTCTCTGGGTGGTAGAATCCTCCAGCTGAGATTCCAATAAGCGCTTACTATTCCCCTACTACTGTCTTGTCAGTTAGACAGTATGCATTACCGTCTACCCAGCAGGTAAAACTGAAATACATTGAAATAACACCATTACAAGCAGAATGACGTCATTTCAACCAGCTGTACTGTAAGCCGTATATATGGTCACAGCAGTGGATAGCATACACAAACCTAGACTCTGCTCTTAAAGATCCTCTGATGAGTGTCGACAAATCTGAACAAGACTTCTATCCTCCTCATCCTCTGTCTCTACAGAAGCACTAGGCATAATAAAAATAGTCCAAAATCCTAATCCTTTTCTTTTGTCCAATTTTATTCTCTTATATAGCAGGGTTTACTCCACTCAGTGCTTCGCGCTTAAGACAAAAAACAGCAGTGTGTCCACAGGGTTGGGGTGTCGAAACACTAACTATAATCAGTTATGTTACCAGCTAAAATATTGTAATCAGATTACATATACTTTAAAAAATCTACATGATTACTTCTTGGGTTACATTTAAATTCAGAAAGGATGTTGGCAAAAAAAATACATTGACACCTTTCTGTTTTCTCAATGACATTCAAATTCAGCATTAAAAAAGGTGCAAGTGTGAGTTTGTTCCACCTGAGCGAGACTGACCACAAGTCAGAGACCACTATGAAGATGGATCCGGTTTTGTCTTCTTTTAATGCCTCTTAAGGGGAAAGTAATCCAAAAGTAAGAAAGTAATCTGATTATGTTACTGAGTTTGGGGTAATCCAAAAGTTACGTTGCTGATTACAATTTTGGACAGGTAATTAGTAACTATAATGGATTACATTTAGAGTAACCTGTCCAGCTCAGGATATGATTCTGAACCGCAATGCCCACAATGTAATGGGTTAATTAACCTAACTATTAGCTGTGCCACTCTGCGGCCGCTCAAAACACACTCATGGTACCAGTGTACGTGCTGGGCCTCGTTGTGTGGCTCAGGGTTGTTACTGTACTTGTTAAACTTCAGGAGGGGTGTCTGAAGTGGCCTCCTCTTCTCATCTCATTTCCTTCATCTGCAATCATCTGAAAACACATTGTTGGACAGGGGAAAGCAATGTAGTGGATGCCCAGGTATTTGCTTGGAGAGGAAGCCACTTTTGACTATTGAGATGCAGCCATGGACCCATTACTGTCACTCTGCACACCTGGACGTGCCTCAATAAAGAGACGCAATAGCTAACCCACCTCACCCATTGTCATGAATGTAGCCTCAAAAAGCCTCCAATACAAACAAACAAACAAACAAACACAAACTAAACTCTAATTACCTCGTCAAACGGGCAGGCACGCTATGTTAAATCCATGTTTGATTCATTATGGCTGGTGACAGAATAATAAAACAAGTAACATTTTAGTTTTCTCACACAAAATGAGCTTGGATTCCTTTGAGCACACAGAGTAAAATGTCTGCGGGAATCAGGGTATTTCCCCAGCTGAAATTTGAGAAAACATGGTGAATGTGGTCCCTATAAGATAGTCCTTTTTGCACAAGGGACACATTTAGAGACCCTCTCTTTCTGCTCCCCCTTTCTGACCGTCTACGCTGAATGAAATATTCTTTCTTCGGGAAAAGAGTGGTGCGTTTTTCGTAAACAGATTCCTCTCTCAATTTCTCCCTCTTGTTTTACTCTCCCTTGCTCTCTCCCTTTCTATCCCTCTTTTGCATTAAAAAAAAACAAGTCTGCAATCAGACGCAGCAGTATAAACAGCCACCTCTGTGAGAAGAGGCGGAAAGACCATTTCCATAACAAAAACACTCAGGCAAAACAAATTGCCACTCGAGCCGATTCCCATTGCACTAATTGACCTGGTTGATGAGCATGCTCTTGTTTTATATATATATATATATATTTTTTTCCTTTTTCTTCTTCTTCCTCCCTTCCCCACCGTCGCTTAACCCTGGACTACACCCCCAACCTCCCCCTCCCTTTTATCTAGCTTTAGTACCGCCACAGCATAGGGCGGGAAGGCAATAACATAACAACACTATGGCTTTTTGCTTTGCAGGAGGAAAATAATAACTATCTTGGTCTTTCCAGCCTCCCTATGTCCATCTATGCAGAGACAGATCCCCATTGTCTTGTTTATTTTTGAGTTGTCCTTCTCCTCCCCTTCTCTCACCTCCTAAGATGGCTCAGTGACTACTAATGTCAACTACGTTCATATACAGGCATACAGGCTACTGGTGAATGTGGCAGCGAGCTGGGGGCAGAGGCTTTGGGCTTTGGGTTTAGGTGTGCTGGGGGGCAGGGGGGGGGGGGTCTCTTATTTAAAAGACCCAGGAACAGTCATGGACCCCACCCCCAACCCCACCTAATCCCTCCCAACCCCCCTCTGAAGGATGGCTGCTGGTCCCTGTGGATGAACCAACCCTCTTCCTCTCATCCCCCCCCCCCCCCCCCTCTCTCACTCTCTCTCCCACTCCTTCCTCTTCACTCGAACCATCCTGTCCATGTGTCTGTGTCCGTCTGTCTGCATCCTGCATCAAAACTGTGTCTGACTGTATGCTCTGTAAAAGCTATTTTATCGACTCTCACGCCAACCCGGTAAGAGACAGTACCACTTGAAACAGACAGACACTGAGCATTATGCAGTGTAGCCAGTCCATATGAGCAACAGAAGGAGAATACACCCCATCCATCTCAATCGTTGGTAGTTTTCATATTGTTTATGTCCACAGCCCTCGGGGGAAGGACACAGTATCTCACACTGCATTCTGGGGCATTGATTCTGTTTATTTTGCCCTTGACTAGATTATGTTGTGTCACATGGGACATTCCGGCGTAGAGTTAGAACACATCAACTAATTACTGATCCTGATGATGTCACAATGCAGGCGGACTCTAACGCAACCAATCGCCATGAGGCTGGGGGGACTACATTAGCTAGAGATAGCCAACCCAGCACCACAGTATATGGCTATAGGAAGCTGATTTGTAGCATTGATATACAGCACACAGGATAGTCATACAGTATTGTAATAATAATAATGTGTATTTTATGTAGCGCTTTTCATGACAAAACAGAATATCAAAGTTGTTTAAAAAAAACACAGGACAAAAAGCACAAAAGCAAATCAAAGGATCTGGCAGATTCTTGGGAGACTGGCTTCAAGATTGTAGTATTGGGCGCAACAGTATGCTAGCCTTCAGACATACCACAGCTAACATAGCTTAAGGTCTTCCGTTACAATAACATTGAAACATCAGACAGCTACAGTAACATACCTAGTGGTTTTCCAATCTGTCAGTGCATGTGTGGTTTCATCACCCCTTCCCATCTCTCTGTCATCTGTCTGCCATTAGCATGTATGCATCTTCTTGAATAACTATGCATACATGAGAACACACATGTCAAAGCATGCCTTTTTGGATATTAATTTGCCATGATGAAGACAAACAAATGACTTGTGCTCTCCTAATCCTTGTTTTGAGAGAACTGTTTTGTTTCAGATGGAGCACAAACTACCATAACTGTGTGCTGTTACAAACCCTAGTCGCTTACTGTAAAAACAATAGACCCCAAAAATAAATTCTCTACCTTTCTTTTACTTTGTATTCAATTGTATTGATTCTGCTATTTTTCCCTTGTTTTGTAAAGACCCAGGTTGTGTGTGTGCGAGTGTATGTGAGTATCTGTGTGTAGCTCTTGTCCTAGTTGTGTGTGTGTGTATGTGTGTGTGTGCGTCTCTTCGGTGTCTAACTCCCGTCTACCGTGGTTGGTTGGTCAGGTCGTCAGGGGAGACGAGGAGCGGGGAGATGCTAGAGCTGCAGATGAGCGACATTGGAGCTGAGGTGTTGGAGCTGTTGCTGGAGTTTGTCTACACGGGCTCTCTGGTCATAGACTCCGCTAACGCCAAGACACTGCTCGAGGCCGCCAACAAGTTCCAATTCAACACCTTCTGCAAAGTCGGTGTGTCCTTCCTAGGTATGTACCTATGACATACAGTTGAAGTCGGAAGTTTACATACACCTTAGCCAAATTACTTTTAAACTCAGTTTTTCACAATTCCTGACATTTAATCCTCCCTGTCTTTGGTCAGCGAGGATCACCACTTTATTTTAAGAATGTGAAATGTCAGAAAAAAATGGGAGAGAGAATGATTTATTTCAGCTTTTATTTATGTCAGAAGTTTGCATACACTCAATTAGTATTTGGTAGCATTGCCTTTAAATTGTTTAACTTGGGTCAAACGCTTCGGGTAGCCTTCCACAAGCTTCACGCAATAAGAATTTTGGCCCATTCCTCCTGACAGCTGGTGTAACTGAGTCAGGTTTGAAGGCCTCCTTGCTCGCACACACTTTTTCAGTTCTGCCCTACATTTTCTATGGGATTAAGGTCAAGGCTTTGTGATGGCCACTCCAATACTTTGACTTTGTTGTCCTTAAGCCATTTTGCCACAACTTTGGAAGTATGCTTGGGGTCATTGTCCATTTGGAAGACCCATTTGAGACCAAGCTTTGACTTCCTGACTGATGTCTTGAGATGTTGCTTCAATATATCCACATAATGTTCCATCCTCATGATGCCATCTATTTTGTGAAGTGCACCAGTCCCTCCTGCAGCAAAGTACCCCCACAACATGATGCTGCCACCCCCGCGCTTCACGGTTGGGATGGTGTTCTTCGGCTTGCAAGCCTCCCACTTTTTCCTCCAAACTTAACGATGGTCATTATGGCCAAACAGTTCTATTTTTGTTTCATCAGACCAGAGGACATTTCTCCAAAAAGTACGATCTTTGTCCCATGTGCAGTTGCAAACCATAGTCTGGCTTTTTTATAGCGGTTTTGGAGCAGTGGCTTCTTCCTTGCTGAGCGGCCTTTCAGGTTATGTCGATATAGGACTCGTTTTACTGTGGATATAGATACTTTTGTACCTGTTTCCTCCAGCATCTTCACAAGGTCCTTTGCTGTTGTTCTGGGATTGATTTGCACTTTTTGCACCAAAGTACGTTCATCTCTTGGAGACAGAACGCGTCTCCTTGCTGAGCGGTATGACGGCTGCGGGGTCCCATGGTGTTTATGCTTGTGTGCTATTGTTTGTACAGATGAACGTGGTACCTTCAGGCATTTGGAAATTGCTCCCAAGGATGAACCAGACTTGTGGAGGTCTAAAAAAAAAAAAGTAGGCCTTGAAGGTAGGCCTTGAAATACATCCACAGGTACACCTCAAATTATGTCAATTAGCCTATCAGAAGCTTCTGAAGCCATGACATCATTTTCTGATGTTTTCCAAGCTGTTTAAAGGCACAGTCAACTTAGTGTATGTAAACTTCTGACCCACTGGAATTATTATACAGTGAAGTATATGTGAAATAATCTGTCTGTAAACAATTGTTGGAAAAATTACTTGTCATGCACAAAGTAGATGTCCTAACCGACTTGCTAAAACGATAGTTTAATAAGAAATTTGTGGAGTGGTTGAAAAACAAGTTTTAATGCCTAAGTGTATGTAAACTTCTGACTTCAACTGTAGGGTGTGGGGGGATGTGGGTAAGTAGGTGTCTCATCACACTAAGCCTAAGTTTCTGTCTTTGGCACATATTCCCTCGCACCCTTTCTGACAGGTGTCCAAATTTAGCGTAAGTTCCCCCCCCCCGAAGTAAAAGAGAGAGACATAATTTTGCTCCCTATCTCGGTTTGTCTCTTGGTCTGTCTCTAGGTCTGTCGCTCTCTCTTCTCTCGGCCCTCAGGAGTTGGGAGGCGCCAGGACAAAAGGTCAGGGAACAATTGTCAGTTATATGTCAAATCCTCCAGCGTAAGCTATGATAGAACCCACAGACCGATCGATGCCTACACACGGTGGGGAGGGAGGGAGAGGATATGGGTCTTGGAAAAGGAGGTTGGGGGAGGGGTGTTTGGATGGGTGGCGGGGAAAGCCCAGGGGTCAACTGAGGAGCAAATGCGTACTCATGGGTTTAGGAGGTCAAGGGACTGGGAGACGGTAAATGTCAGATTATACCTACCATTTAATAGAGATGGTTGGGGAGATGTGGAGAGAGCTCTAAGACAAGGATAGGATGTCTGGCAATTGGATGAAAAAGGTCAGAGCAGTAAAAGGGAGGGGGAAGACACTGAAAATAAATATCGATTTGTTTTTCACATTTCGTCCGATGATATGGACTTGTGAAAACATGGAAACCGTCTGTAGTGTAGTTAAAGACTTCAATCTGAGAACATGATTCATGACATTTGAGCATGTTAGAATAGAGACATAATGCTGGTACAGTGTATAACCTTGGAACAAAGACATTGATATCATGTCAGGGATATTGAAGTTCGCAACAAATGTACTGAAGAGATGCAAAATAAATTAATTTTGGCCATGGTGCATTGAGTTCATCAGATTTTTTTAGTGTGACAAAACACACCTCAACTTATTTAACATATTATTTTGTCCATCATATTAGAACAACTTCAAGTCACAAGAAATAAAACGTGGGAGGATTTACAACCGGCGGCTATGGAACCTTCCAGAGCCTGGAATAAAACTCCTTTATTCACTATGTCTGCAATCTGCTCCACTGAGTTTATGAGATATTGCACACCATGCAACACGCACACACACACGCCATATAATAACAGATGGATACTGCACAGACTCTCTTAAAATATATATTTTTGTCACATACGCCGAATACAACCGGTATAGACCTTATAGTGAAATGCTTACTTACAAGCCCTTAACCAACAATGCAGTTCAAGAAATAGAGTTTTAAAAAGATTGACAAAATAAACTAAAGTAAATTTTTTTTTTAAATCAATCAAAAAGTAACACAGTACATTTACATAACAATAACGAGGCTATACTGTATACAGGGGGTACCGGTGCAGAGTCAATGTGCGAGGGTACAGGTTATTTGAGATCATTTGTAAGGTGACTATGCATAGATAATAAACAGTGAATATTAGCAGTGTTGTTCAGCAGTCTTATGTCTTGGGGGTAGAAGTTGTTAAGAAGCCTTTTGGTCCTAGACTTGGTGATCTGGTACCGCTTGCCAGGCGGTAGCAGAGAGAACAGTCTATGACTTAGGTGACTGGAGTCTTTGACAATTTTTTGGGCCTTCCTCTGACACCGCCTAGTATGTAGGTCCTGGATGTCAGGAAGCTTGGCCCCAGAGTGATGTACTGGGCCGTAGGCACTACCCTCTGTAGCACCTTACGGTCAGATGCCGAGCAGTTGCCATACCAGGCAGAGATGCAACTGGTCAGGATGCTCTCGATGGTGCAGCTGTAGAACGTTTTGAGGATCTGGGGACCCATGCCAAATATTTTCAGTCTCCTGAGGGGGAAAAGGTGTTGTTGTGCCCCCTTCACAACTGTCCTGGTGTGTTTGGACCGTGATAGTTTGTTGGTGATGTGGACACCAAGGAACTTGAAACTCTCGACCCGCTCCACTACAGCCCCGTCAATGTTAATGGGTGCCTGTTCAGCCCTCAACCTACTTTGTCTTGCTCACATTGAGAGAGAGATTGTTTTCCTGGCATCATACTGCCAGGGCTCTGACCTCCTCACTATAGGCTGCCTCGTCGGTGATCAGGCCTACTGGACCACTGTTGTGTCGTCAGCAAACTTAATGATGGTGTTGGAGTCATGCTTGGCCACGTACTGTAGTTGTGGGTGAACAGGGAGTACAGGAGGGGACTAAGCACGCACTCCTGAGGGGCCCCAGTGTTGAGGATCAGCGTGTCAGATGTGTTGTTGCCTACCCTTACCCCTTGGGGGCAGCCCATCAGGAAGTCCATTATCCAGTTGCAGAGGGAGGTGTTTAGTCCCCGGGTCCTTAGCTTAGTGATGAGCTTTGTGGGCACTATGGTGTTGAACGCTGAGCTGTAATCAATGAACACATACGGGTTCCTCTTGTCCAGGTGGGAAAGGGCAGTGTGGAGTACTATTGAGATCAAACAAAATCAAATGTTATTTGTCACATGCGCCGAATACCACAGGTGTAGACCTTACAGTGAAATGCTTACTTACAAGCCCTTAACCGACAATGCAGTTTTAAGAAAAATACCGCCCCAAAAAATCTTTGCGTCATCTGTGAATCTGTTGGGGCAGTATGCGAATTGGAGTGGGTCTAGGGTTTATGGCATGATGGTGTTGATGTGAGCCATGAACAGCCTTTCAAGCACTTCATGGATACCGACGTGAGTGTTAGGGGGCGGTAATCATTTAGGCAGGTTACCTTCGCTTTCTTGGTCACATGAACTATGGTGGTCTGTTTGAAACATGTAGGTATTACAGACTCGGCCAGGGAGAGGTTGAAAATGTCAGCGAAGACACCTGCCAGTTGGTCCGCGCATGCTCTGAGTACACGTCCTGGTAATCCGTCTGACCCCTCGGCTTTGTGAATGTTGACCTGTTTAAAGGTCTTGCTCACATCGGCTACGGAGAACGTGATCACACAGTCGTCTGGAACAGCTGGTGCTCTCATGCATGCTTCAGTGTTGCTTGCCTCAAAGAGAACATAAAAGGCATTTAGCTCGTCTGGTAGGCTTGTGTCACTGGGCAGCTCGCTCCGGTACTTTTACTGAAATGTTGATTCATGTGCACTGTCCTTGTAAAAAATAAACTCAAACTCAATAGCTTTCAAGCCCTGACACATCCGATGAGCGTCAGAGCCGGTGTCGTAGGATTCAATCTTAGTCCTGTATTGATGCTTTGCCTGTTTGATGGTTCATCTGAGGGCATAGCGGGATTTCTTATAAGCGTCAGAATATTGTCCCGCTCCTTGAAAGCGGCAGCTCTAGCCTTTAATTCGGTGCGGATGTTGCCTGTAATCCATGGCTTCTGGTTGGGAAATGTACAGTTGAAGTCGGAAGTTTACATACACTAAGTTGACTGTGCCTTTAAACAGCTTGGAACATTCCAGATAATATCATGGCTTTAGAAGCTTCTGATAGGCTAATTTACATCATTTGAGTCAATTGGAGGTGTACCTGTGGATGTATTTCAGGACCTACCTTCAAACTCAGTGCCTCTTTGCTTGACATCATGGGAAAATCAAAAGAAATCTTGGAGAAATGTCCTCTGGTCTGATGAAACAAAAATAGAACTGTTTGGCCATAATGACCATCGTTATGTTTGGAGGAAAAAGGGGAAGGCTTGCAAACACCATCTCAACCGTGGAGCACGGGGGTGGCAGCATCATGTTGTGGGGGTGCTTTACTGCAGGAGGGACTGGTGCACTTCACAAAATAGATGGCATCTTGAAGAAGGAAAATTATGTGGATATATTAAAGCAACATCTCAAGACATCAGTCAGGAAGTTAAAGCTTGGTAGCAAATGGGTCTTCCAAATGAACAATGACCCCAAGCATACTTCCGAAGTTGTGGCAAAATGGCTTAAGGACAACAAAGTCAAGGTATTGGAGTGGCCATCACAAAGCCCTGACCTCCATCCTATAGAAAATGTGTGGGCAGAACTGAAAAAGCGTGTGCGATCAAGGAGGCCTTCAAACCTGACTCAGTTACACCAGCTCTGTCAGGAGGAATGGGCCAAAATTCACCCAACTTATTGTGGGAAGCCTGTGGAAGGCTACCCGAAACGTTTGACCCAAGATAAACAATTTAAAGGCAATGCCAACAAATACTAATTGAGTGTATGTAAACTTCTGACCCACTGGGAATGTGATGAAAGAAATAAAAGCTGAAATCATTCTCTCTACTATTATTTTGACATTTCACATTCATAAAATAAAGTGGTGATCCTAACTGACCTAAGACGGGGGATTTTTACTAGGATTAAATGTCAGGAATTGTGAAAAACTGAGTTTAAATGTATTTGGCTAAGGTGTATGTAAACTTACGACTTCACCTGTACGTACCTTCACTGTGGGGACGACGTCGTCGATGCACTTATTGATGAAGCCGATGACTGAGGTGGTATACTCCTCAATGCCATTGGATGAATCCCGTAACATATTCCAGTCTGTGCTAGCAAAACAGTCCTGTAGCGTAGCATCCGCGTCATCTGAGACTTCCGTATTGAGCGAGTCACCTCAGGTGAGTTATACCTCGAGACTTCTTTAATATTAGACATCGCGCACCAGCAGTTACTGACAAATAGACACACACCCCCGCCCCTCTTCTTACCAGACGTAGCTGCTCTGTTCTGCCGATGCACTGAGAAGCCAGCCAGCTCTATATTATCTGTGTCATCGTTCAGCCAAGTCTCGGTGAAACATAAGATATTACAGTTTCTAATGTCCTGTTGGTAGGATAGTCTTAATCGTAGTAGATCGTCCAGTTTGTTTTCCAATGATTGCACGTTGGCCAATAATACAGAGGGTAGTGGTGATTTACTCACTTGCCGATGAATTCTCACAAGGCACCCAGACCTCCTGTATTTCCGTCTTTTCTTCACACGAATTATGGGGATGTGGGCCTGGTCTCCGGGAAGCAGTATATCCTTCGCGTCGGACTCATTAAAGAAAAAATATTTTTCCAGTTCGAGGTAAGTAATCGTTGTTCTGATGACCAGAAGATCTTTTCGGTCATAAGAGACTGTAGCAGCAACATTATGTTCAAAATGATTTAACTTCTCTAGGGTATGTGGGACGGTAGCGTCCCACCTAACCAACAGCCAGTGAAATTGCAGGGCGCCAAATTCAAAACAACAGAAATCTCATAATTAAAATTCCTCAAACATACAAGCATTATACACCATTTTAAAGATAAACCTCTCGTTAATCCAACCAAAGTGTCTGATTTCAAAACGGATTTACGGCGAAAGCACACCTTGCGATTATGTTAGGTCAGTACATAGCCACAGAAATACTCAGTCATTTTTCCAGCCAAAGAGAGAAGTAACAAAAAGCAGAAATAGAGTTAAAATTAATCACTAACCTTTGATGATCTTCATCAGATGACACTCATAGGATTTCATGTTACAAAATACATGTATGTTTTGTTAGGTAAAGTTCATATTTATATCCAACAATCTGAGTTTAGGCGGGACGCTACTGTCTCACTTGGCCAAAAGCCAGAGAAAATGCAGCGCGCCAAATTCTAATTAATTACTATAAAAATCTAACTTTCATTAAATCATAACATGAAAGATACCAAATTAAAGCTACACGTGTTTTGAATCCAGCCAACATGTCAGAATTCAAATAGGCTTTTCGGCGAAAGCATACGATGCTATTATCTGAGCATAGCACCACAGTAAACAAAAGAGAGAAAACATTTCAACCCTGCTGGCGCGACACAAAACGCAGAAATAAAAATATTATTCATGCCTTACCTTTGACGAGCTTCTGTTGTTGGCACTCCAATATGTCCCATAAACATCACAAATGGTCCTTTTGTTCGATTAATTCCGTCAATATATATCCAAAATGTCCATTTATTTGGCGCGTTTGATCCAGAAAAACACTGGTTCCAACCTGCGCAACGTGACGACAAAATATCTCAAAAGTTACCTGTAAACTTTGCCAAAACGTTTCAAACTACTTTTGTAATACAACTTTAGTCATTTTTTTAAGTAAATAATCGATAAAATTGAAGATCTGTGTTCAATACAGGAAGATAACAAACTCAAGCTTTCTGGTCTTGCGCCTCTATCAAACAGTACACATGAAGTGACACTTTTTCAAGATGGCCGTACTTCTTCATTACACAAAGGAATAACCTCAACCAATTTCTAAAGACTGGTGACATCCAGTGGAAGCGGTAGGAACTGCAAGCAAGTCCCTTAGAAATCTGGATTCCCAATGAAAATCATTGAAAACAGGGTAATCTCAAACAAAATAAATCTGAATGGTTTGTCCTCGGGGTTTCACCTGCTACATAAGTTCTTGTTATAGTTACAGACATGATTCAAACAGTTTGAGAAACTTCAGAGTGTTTTCTATCCAAATATATTAATAATATGCATATCTTATCTTCTGGGGATGAGTAGCTGGCAGTTTAATTTGGGCATGCTTTTCATCCAAAATTCCGAATGCTGCCCCCTACCCTAGAGAAGTTAAACAATGCGAAAAAACTAACAAAATAGCACAATTGGTTAGGAGCCTGTAAAATTGCAGCCATCCCCTCCGGCGCCATCTGAAGACCGACACAAATGAACCTGAATGAATGGTACCTGTGGAATCAATTAAGATCAAACCAAATAAGAATACCAAACACATTTCAACCTCGTTTAATATTGATTAGATATAGAGACAGCTCTGTAAAGGTATTGATTGGTCTAGCTCTAGTTTTTATTACACATTCTCACGCCCCCTCAGACTTCTCGCTCTCTCTCAGAAACAGTAAAAACACATCTGCTCACATCTGCTCAAACAGACTACAGCTGTATTCGTTTCAGAAGGCTTTGTTTCCCTATTCAGCTTCAACACACTGAGTTAACTTTAGACTTTAACAGACACTTTCTCACATCTTTTATTATTATATTTTGGTCTTGTAGTGGTGAGATTCTCCACGACCTTTCCTGGTGATAATTGTATAGGCAGCTGGTACACACACACACACACACACACACACACACACACACACACACACACACACACACACACACACACACACACACACACACACACACACACACTTGTACAGTTTACCTTGTGGTGACACACAATTCAGTCCCATTCATAATCCCATTTTCCCTAACCCCTAATCTTACCGTAACCTTAAGCCAAAAACCAAATCTTAACCCTAGCTCCTAACGCTAAAACTAACCCTAGCTCCTAACCCTTAATGTAATTCAAACCCTAACACTAATTCTGTGTGTTCTCACAAAATGTCCCCAGTTGGTCAAATGTTTGTTTGTTTTCTGTTCTTGTGGGACTTGGCCAGTTAAACACGACCATACATACAGTGCCTTCAGAAAGTATTCACACCCCTTGACTTTTTCCGCATTTTGTTGTAACATCCTGAATTTAAAATGGATTAAAAAATGTTTTAAATTGTCACTAGCCTACCCACAATACCCCATAATGTCAAAGTGGATTTAAAAAAAAAATTTTTTTTTAACAAATTAATTACAAATGAAAAGCTGAAATGTCTTGAGTCAATAAGTATTCAACCCCTTTGTTAACGCAAGCCTAAATAAGTTCAGGAGTAAAACTTAGCTTAACAAGTCACATAATAAGTTGCATGGACTCATTCTGTGTGCAATAATAGTGTTTAGCATGATTTTTTATGACTACCTCATCTCTGTACCCCACACGTACAATTATCAGTAAGGTCCCTCAGTCGAATAGTGAATTTCAAACACAGATTCATCCACGAAGACCAGGGAGGCTTTCCAATGCCTCATAAAGAATGGCACCTGTTGGTAGATGGGTAAAAATAAAAACATCTGACTTTGAATATCCCTTTGAGCGTGGTGAAGTTATTAATTACACTTTAGATGGTGTGTCAATTCACCCCGTCACTACAAAGATACAGGCATCCTTCCTAACTTAGTTGTCGGAGAGGAAGGAAACCCCTCAGATTTCACCATGAAGCCAATGGTGAATTTTAAAACAGTTACAGAGCTTAATGGCTGTGGTAGAAGAAAACTGAGGATGGATCAACAACATTGTAGTTACTCCAAAATACTAACCTAAATGACAGAGTGAAAAGAAGGAAGCCTGTACAGAATAAAAATATTCCAAAACATGCATCCTATTTTTCAGCAAGGCTCTAAAGTAATACTGCAAAACATTTGGCAAATATTTTTTGTCCTCAATACAAGGTGTTATGTGAGAGGCAAATCCAATACAACACATGACTGAGTACCACTCACCATATTTTCAAGCACAGTGGTGGCTGTATCATGTTATGGGTATGCTTGTCTTTGTTAAGGACTGGGTAGTTTCTCCGGATAAAAAATAAACGGAATGGAGCTAAGCACAGGCAAAATCCTAGAGGAAACCTGGTTCAGTCTGCTTTCTACCAGACACTGGGAGATGAATTCACCTTTCAGCAGGACAATAAGCTAAAACACCAGACCAAATCTACACTGTTGCTTACCAAGAAGAATGTTCATGAATGACCGTGTTACAGTTTTGACTTAAATTTATTAGAAAATCTATGGCTCGACCTGAAAATGGTTGTCAATACCCCAATTTGTTGGGGTATTGTGTGTAGATGAGTGAGAAAAAATAATTATTGAATCCATTTTGAATTCAGGCTGTAACACAGCAACATGTGGAACACGTCAAGGGGTATGAATACTTTCTGAAGGCAATGTATACACACACACACACACACACATCTAGTGGTGGTCAGTACCAATGTCTCATTTCATCAGGCCTCTCACAGAGACTTTAGCCTGAACATGATTCATGACATTTGAGCATGTTAGAATAGAGACATAATACAGGTACAGTGTATAACCTTGGAACAAAGAAATTGATATCATGTCAGGGATATTGAAGTTCGCAACAAATGTACTGAAGAGATGCGGAAGAAATTAACTTTGGCCATGGTGCATTGAGTATATCAGATTTTTTTAGTGTGACAAAAACACACCTCAACAAACCAGGGTAACTTATTTAACATATTATTTTGTCCATCATGTTAGAACAACTTCAAGTCACAAGAAATAAAACGTGGGAGGATTTACAACCGGCGGCTATGGAACCTTCCAGAGCCTGGAATAAAACTCCTTTATTCACTATGTCTGCAATCTGCTCCACTGAGTTTATGAGATATTGCACACCATGCAACACGCACACACACACGCCATATAATAACAGATGGATACTGCACAGACTCTCCGCACACCCACACAAATGAACCTGAATGAATGGTACCTGTGGAATCAATTAAGATCAAACCAAATAAGAATACCAAACACATTTCAACCTCGTTTAATATTGATTAGATATAGAGACAGCTCTGTAAAGGTATTGATTGGTCTAGCTCTAGTTATTATTACACATTCTCACGCCCCCTCAGACTTCTCGCTCTCTCTCAGAAACAGTAAAAACACATCTGCTCACATCTGCTCAAACAGACTACAGCTGTATTTGTTTCAGAATGCTTTGTTTCCCTATTCAGCTTCAACACACTGAGTTAACTTTAGACTTTAACAGACACTTTCTCACATCTTTTATTATTATATTTTGGTCGTGTAGTGGTGAGATTCTCCACGACCTTTCCTGGTGATAATTGTATAGGCAGCTGGTACACACACACACACACACACACACACACACACACACACACACACACACACACACACACACACACACACTTATAGTGCTCTGTGCTTATAGATGGGAGATCTGGTGGTGGTCAGTACCAATGTCTCATTTGATCAGGCCTCACGTGTGTGTGTGTGTGTGTGTGTGTGTGTGTGTGTATGTGTGTGTGTGTGTGTGTGTGTGTGTGTGTGTGTGTGTGTGTGTGTGTGTGTGTGTGTGTGTGTGTGTGTGTGTGTGTGTGTGTGTGTGTGTGTGTGTGTGTGTGTGAAACGTCTGGACCTGCAGTACTAATCCCTGCTATGCCTTCCCAGTCTCCTGGCCCTGCTCAGTGGGCACCTAGCGATCGATTCCCCTTGTTGTTTGTCCCTTGAGCTGTTTGAGTTATTACACTCTCTCCCTAGCCCCAGATATACACACAGATAGACCAAAGCTCTCCCCTCTTTCTCTCCCCCCCCCCCCCCCATCCTGACTTTTTAATGGATGTGTGAATGACAATCTCTCCATCTCTCCCCTTTTCCCCCCTCTGTCTCTCCCTCTCGCCTTACTCTCCTCTCTTCCTCTCCCCCTCTCTTTCTCTCACCCTCTCCTCTCTCCCATCTCCTTTCGCCACCTTTTCTCTCTCTCCTCTCTCTCTGCAGAGAAACAGCTAACAGCAGGGAACTGTCTAGGTGTGCTGGGCATGGCTGAGGCTATGCGATGTACAGAGCTCCACAACATGGCCAAAGCCTTTGCACTCCAGAACTTCCCTGAGGTAGGTGGATTTACTGAATGAACCAATCGAATGGGTTGGGTGGGTGGATAAATGCATTAATGCATACATGCATGAATAAATGTATACATGCATGAATGAATTTATGAGATGTTCATAAACAAAGACCATACCACCTACCAAACATGATTAAAAACTGGATTTTTATCCCAATCAAGTTTCAAAATCTTTGTTTTCTAGGCGGCGGGTCAGGAGGAGATTCTGAATGTGTCTAAGGAGGACCTGGTGGCCTACCTGTCAAATGACAGCCTCAATACCAAGACTGAGGAACTGGTCTACGAGACTGCAATCAATTGGATCAAACGAGACCCCACCTCCAGAGTACAGGTAAGGCAGGGAGGGTAGAGAGGAGGGAGTGGTTCAAATCAAATTGTATTTCTCACATGCGCCGAGTACAACAGTTGTAGACGTTAGCGTGAAATGCTTACTTACGAGACCTTTCCCAATATGCAGAGTTACAAAGTAAATAAAAAATAGAAAATAGTAACACAATAAATACCAATAGCGAGGCTATGTACAAAGGAGTACCAGTACCGAGTCAATGTGCAGGGGTACATGTTGGTAGGTGTGAAAGTGACGAGTTAATCAGGATAGATAATAAACAGAGTAGCAGCAGCGTATGTTGAAGATTGTGAAAGTTTGTGTGTGTGGCATTCTTAGTTCCAGCATCAGTTTGTGGTGGTAAATAGATGGCTACGAATAAAATAGATGTAAACTCTCTTGGAAGATAGTGTGGTCTACAGCTTATCATGAGGTATTCTACCCCAGGCGAGGACATAAGACTGTAAAAACACCAGCAAATCAGCTCTCAGTGATTTTTAATTTGGAAATCTGTTCCAAAGTATTCCCACACATAAGAGAGAGATTTGTGATCGTATACAAATGTAAGCAAGGTTTGAAATGATTGTTTTATCTGTTGTGGCTACTTGTGGTCAATTTGCAGTCTATCCGCTCAAGAAAATATCGGTCCGCGGCTGAATGTAGTTGATGATCCGTGGTCTATGGCTTGGGTGGCTGGGGTATTCTTTTTCTTGGTCTTCCTCTGACACCGCCTGATATAGAGGTTCTGGATGGCAGGGAGCTCGGTCCCAGTGATGTACTGGGCTGTCCGCACCACCATCTGTAGCGCCTTGCGGTCGGATGCCAATCAGTTGCCATATCAAGCGAAAATGCAGCCAGTAAATATGCTCTCAGTGGTGCAGCTGTAGAACTTTTTGAGGATCTGAAGGCCCATGCCAAATCTTTTCAGTCTCCCGAGGGGGAAGAGGCGTTGTCGTTGCCATTTTCACGACTGTATTGGTGTGTGTGGACACCGAGGAACTTGAAGCTCCCAATCCACTCCACTCCAGCCCCGTCGATGTGGTCGATGTGGACTCCATTTCATGTAGTCCACAATCAGTGCCTTTGTCTTGCTGACGTTGAGGGAGAGGTTGTTGTCCTGGCACCACACTGCCAGGTCTCTGACCTCTTCCCTATAGGCTGTCTCATCATCGTCTGTGATCAGGCCTACCACTGTTGTGTCATCAGCAAACTTAATGATGATGTTGGAGTCGTGCACGGCCAAGCAGTTGTGTGTGACCAGGGAGTACAGGAAGGTACTAAGCACGCACCTCTGAGGGGCCCCGTGTTGAGGGTCAATGTGGCAGATGTGTTGTTACCCTCAACCCCCTGGGGGCGGCCCGCCAGGAAGTCCAGGATCCAGTTGCAGAGGGAGGTGTTTAGTCCCAGGGTCCTGAGCTTAGTTATGAGCTTGGAGGGCACTATGGTGTTGAATGCTGAGCTGTAGTCAATAAACAGCATTGTCACATACTGTCACGCCTGCTCCCGCTCCCCCTCTCTGGCGCTCGAGGGCGCCATGCGGCCCATCATTACGCACACCTGTCACCATCGTTACGCGCATCAGCGCTTCATGGGACTCACCTGGACTCCATCACTTATTGATTGCCTCCCCTATGAATGTCAATTTCTCAGTTTCATCCCTGTGTCAGCATTAATGTCGTTTTTGTTCCCCCTGTCCAGATGCTGTCTTTGTTTTGTTTCATGTCGGTTATTTATTAAATATTCACAAAATATGTACTTGCTTCTCGTCTCCCAGTGTCGGTCCTCACAGAATGCTGACACCACAATATTGGAAGCATCAGGGAGTTTTTTGTTTTTTGTTGGTGACGTCGGGTTCGGGTGCCGCTGCCGAAGGAACCAGGGGTGCCTCAGCTGGCTCGTCAGGCTTCCATTGCTTAGCTGGCTCGAGAGGTTTTCTTGCCTCGGATGGCACGGCAGGCTCACATCCCATGTCATACCTAGGCCGGCTCGTCTGGCTCCCACATCATACTTTGGCCGGCTCGTCGGGCTCCCACGCCTCGGCCGGCTCGTCGGGCTCCCACGCCTCGGCCGGCCTGTCAGGCTCCCCCCTAGGCTGGAATGCCCGGGTGGCGCCCCTAGAGGGCGGGGTACTGTCACGCCTGCTTCCGCTCCCCCTCTCTGGCGCTCGAGGGCGTCAGGTGGCCCATCATTACGCACACCTGTCAACGTCATTACGCGCATCAGCGCTTCAATGGACTCACGTGGACTCCATCACTTATTCATTGCCTCCCCTTATTCATTGCCTCCCCGTTGCCTCTATTCCTCAGTTTCATCCCTGTGTCAGCATTAATGTAGTTTTTGTTCCCCTTTTCCAGGCGCTGTCCTTGTTTTGTTTCATGTCAGTTATTTATTAAATATTAACTTCCTGTACTTGCTTCTCGTCTCCCAGCGTTGGTCCTCACACATACATGTTCCTCTTATCCAGGTGCGAGAGGGCAGTGTGGAGTGCAATTGAGAGATTGTCATCTGTGGATCTGCGGTATGTGAATTGGAGTGGGTCTAGGGTAGTCACCTCATACAAGTACTTGGGAGTATGGCTAGACAGTACACTGTCCTTCTCTCAGCACATATCAAATCTGAAGGCTAACATGCTAACCAAACCGGACGTGTGCATGTTGATTTTGTACCCCCACACCAGATACGATCAGGGCACGCAGGTTGATAGGATAGTCTCAAGCGAAGCTCGTCCTGTTTCTTCTCCAATGACTACACTCGCCAAAAGAACGGAGGGTAGAGGCAGTTTATATGCATAGCAACGTAGTTTCATCAGTTATGTCTGCCCCTTCTGCGTAAAATGGCACTTCTGTCGCTAAAAGGTAAAAGCAGTGGTCGAATTTGTACTGGTCCATTTTCAACATGTTCATTCAGCGTTTATGGCTACTCGACTGTAGTGTACTGTATGGCCTGGTTTGTTGCGGGAGTGCCATATAGCCCCACTGTTGAGCTAACCTGGTTAATCAGGACTTAATGCTGTTCTGACAACATCATCATCTGTTTACAGTATCATCACTCAGATTTGGGTTGCAGAGTTAGTGTTGGATCCATAAAGGTTTGTATCCTGCAGTGAGCTCCTCTCCAATCCATGTCCTCTTCTTCCACATTCATGGAGGTTGGTTAGTCGATAGTGATGTATTGACCCTGAGACGTATCAACCACCAGTCTTATTTGTTGAAGTGTGACCAGTGTCGGGGAAGCTACTCTGAAAATATATAGTTTACCAAGATACCAATTACTTTATACTGGAAGAAGTTAAGCTACGCTAAAGTTACCCTTGAGAAATGCAGTATTTACTGTACTTAAGTAAAGTTACCCTTAAGAAATGCAGTATTTACTGTGCTTAAGTAAAGTTACCCTTAAGAAATGCAGTATTTACTGTACTTAAGTAAAGTTACCTTGAAAAAGAAGTTCACTACATCCATACAACTTAGTGAGAAAATATCATATCTAAATCTTAATTGCTATAGGATACAAATTGCAAAAACAAGATCACTCTGTGGTCATATGTTAACTTAAATGTAATGTATCTTATTAAACACACAAATGGTGTTTCAAGTGAGCTTTATAGGCAGGTCTGATGCCGAAAAAGAAAGGAACTGAATAAAACATTTAAAAAGTAGTGTGCCGTACACCACTACATGGCAAAGAAAGTTATGTAGTAACTAGTAACAAGTAACTACTGAAAACACTACCAATATTTGAATTGAGTTCAACTACCACCAACCTACTGCAAAATGTAATTTAATTACTAGTTAAATGACATGTTGTTCACTACTCCCTAACACTGAGTGTAACCTAGTGGACACAAGCCTGGTTGCCGTCTCTGTTGAGCTAGTCTTCTTAGCTAACATTCCACTCCTTGAGCGGTGAGGAGTTTTGGCAAATGACAGGAGAGGGTAGGAGTGGAATGTTAGCTAAGATGACTGGTACCCAGACCTAAGTGGACGATACATATCTCAGGGATATGACATCATCGGATAGCATTTTCGTTGCCTTTCAAGACAGCCCGAAATCTCAACTCAATCAACTGCAGATGAAGGGAAGCTCCCTGCACAGTGGGTTCACTGAGAATGTTCACACTGTATCACAGGTATTGACTGTACATCTAACCTACCGAAAGCAAGCGGATTCCCTCTCGCGGATATTGTCGTCATTGGACAGGATCAGTACCCACTTTTCTTTTATGTAAAAGCTTAAGTACGAGTCTCCGTCGTTTTACAGGTGCCTCATTTTTCAGGTGCAGGGCAGAGAATTTAGGTACAGGTAGAGAGAGAAAGAGGACCGTGAGTCCTGTAGCAGCGTTTTTAATGTGTCTAGAGGAGGTAGTGTGGTTATAAATATAGCTAAAGGGACTTCAAATGGCTTAGAGGATGATGGTAAGACTTGGAACTTACACAACTGAGTGTTTCTGTCTCTACACAGCACTAGCTTTCAACTTATTGTGACCTTTTCTGAGCTCTTGTCAAAGATAAATCAAATCAAATCAAATCACATTTTATTTGTCACATACACATGGTTAGCAGATGTTAATGCGAGTGTAGCGAAATGCTTGTGCTTCTAGTTCCGACAATGCAGTAATAACCAACAAGTAATCTAACCTAACAATTCCACAACTACTACCTTATACACACAAGTGTAAAGGGATAAAGAATATGTACATAAAGATATATGAATGAGTGATGGTACAGAACGGCATAGGCAAGATGCAGTAGATGGTATAGAGTACAGTATATACATATGAGATGAGTAATGTAGGGTATGTAAACATAAAGTGGCATAGTTTAAAGTGGCTAGTGATACATGTATTACATAAAGATGGCAAGATGCAGTAGATGATATAGAGTACAGTATATACATATACATATGAGATGAGTAATGTATGTAAACATTATATTAAGTGGCATTGTTTAAAGTGGCTAGTGGTACATTTTTACATAATTTCCATCAATTCCCATTATTAAAGTGGCTGGAGTTGAGTCAGTATGTTGGCAGCGGCCGCTAAATGTTAGTGGTGGCTGTTTAACAGTCTGATGGCCTTGAGATAGAAGCTGTTTTTCAGTCTCTCGGTCCCTGCTTTGATGCACCTGTACTGACCTCGCCTTCTGGATGATAGCGGGGTGAACAGGCAGTGGCTTGGGTCGTTGTTGTCCTTGATGATCTTTATGGCCTTCCTGTGACATCGGGTGGTGTAGGTGTCCTGGAGGGCAGGTAGTTTGCCCCCGGTGATGCGTTGTGCAGACCTCACTACCCTCTGGAGAGCCTTACGGTTGTGGGCGGAGCAGTTGCCGTACCAGGCGGTGATACAGCCCGACAGGATGCTCTTGATTGTGCATCTGTAGAAGTTTGTGAGTGCTTTTGGTGACAAGCCGAATTTCTTCAGCCTCCTGAGGTTGAAGAGGCGCTGCTGCGCCTTCTTCACAACACTGTCTGTGTGGGTGGACCAATTCAGTTTGTCCGTGATGTGTACACCGAGGAACTTAAAACTTTCCACCTTCTCCACTACTGTCCCGTCGATGTGGATAGGGGGGTGCTCCCTCTGCTGTTTCCTGAAGTCCACAATCATCTCCTTTGTTTTGTTGACGTTGAGTGTGAGGTTATTTTCCTGACACCACACTCCGAGGGCCCTCACCTCCTCCCTGTAGGCCGTCTCGTCGTTGTTGGTAATCAAGCCTACCACTGTAGTGTCATCCGCAAACTTGATGATTGAGTTGGAGGCGTGCATGGCCACGCAGTCGTGGATGAACAGGGAGTACAGGAGAGGGCTCAGAACGCACCCTTGTGGGGCCCCAGTGTTGAGGATCAGCGGGGTGGAGATGTTGTTACCTACCCTCACCACCTGGGGGCGGCCCGTCAGGAAGTCCAGGACCCAGTTGCACAGGGTGGGGTCGAGACCCAGGGTCTCGAGCTTGATGACGAGTTTGGAGGGTACTATGGTGTTAAATGCTGAGCTGTAGTCGATGAACAGCATTCTCACATAGGTATTCCTCTTGTCCAGATGGGTTAGGGCAGTGTGCAGTGTGGTTGCGATTGCGTCGTCTGTGGACCTATTGGGGCGGTAAGCAAATTGGAGTGGGTCTAGGGTGTCCGGTAGGGTGGAGGTGATATGGTCCTTGACTAGTCTCTCAAAGCACTTCATGATGACGGAAGACATCCTGGTCCGCGACGGGGCTGGTTTTCTTTTTGTAATCCGTGATTGACTGTAGACCCTGCCACATACGTCTTGTGTCTGAGCTGTTGAATTGCGACTCTATTTTGTCGCTATACTGGGACTTAGCTTGTTTGATTGCCTTGCGGAGAGAATAGCTACACTGTTTGTATTCGGTCATGTTTCCGGTCACCTTGCCCTGGTTAAAAGCAGTGGTTCGCGCTTTCAGTTTCACGCAAATGCTGCCGTCAATCCACGGTTTCTGGTTTGGGAATGTTTTAATCGTTGCTGTGGGTACGACATCGTCAATGCACTTTCTAATGAACTCGCTCACCGAATCAGCGTATTCGTCAATATTGTTGTTGAACGCAATGCGGAACATATTCCAATCCGCGTGATCCAAGCAGTCTTGAAGCGTGGAATCAGATTGGTCGGACCAGCGTTGAACAGACCTGAGCGAGGGAGCTTGTTGTTTTAGTTTCTGTTTGTAGGCTGGAAGCAACAAAATGGAGTCGTGGTCAGCTTTTCCGAAAGGAGGGCGGGGGAGGGCCTTATATGCGTCGCGGAAGTTAGTATAACAATGATCCAAGGTTTTACCAGCCCTGGTAGCACAATCGATATGCTGATAGAATTTAGGGAGTTTTGTTTTCAGATTAGCCTTGTTAAAATCCCCAGCTACGATGAATGCAGCCTCAGGGTGTGTGGTTTCCAGTTTACAAAGAGTCAGATAAAGTTCGTTCAGGGCCATCGATGTGTCTGCTTGGGGGGGAATATATACGGCTGTGATTATAATCGAAGAGAATTCCCTTGGTAGATAATGCGGTCGACATTTGATTGTGAGGAATTCTAGATCAGGTGAACAGAATGACTTGAGTTCCTGTATGTTGTTATGATCACACCACGTCTCGTTAATCATAAGGCATACACCCCCGCCCCTCTTCTTACCAGAAAGATGTATGTTTCTGTCGGCGCGATGCGTGAAGAAACCAGCTGGCTGCACCGACTCCGTTAGCGTCTCTTGAGTTAGCCATGTTTCCGTGAAGCAGAGAACGTTGCAGTCTCTGATGTCTCTCTGGAATGTTACCCTTGCTCGGATTTCATCAACCTTATTGTCAAGAGACTGGACATTGGCGAGTAGTATGCTAGGGAGTGGAGCGCGATGTGCCCGTCTCCGAAGCCTGACCAGGAGACCGCTACGTTTGCCCCTTTTACGGCGTCGCATAGGGTCGCCGGCTGGGATCAGATCCATTGTATTGGGTGGAAGGCAAAACACTGGATCCGTTTCGGGAAAGTCATATTCCTGGTTGTAACGATGGTGAGTTGACGTTGCTCTTATATTCAGTAGTTCCTCCCGACTGTATGTAATGAAACCTAAGATTACCTGGGGTACCAATGTAAGGAATAACACATAAAAAAACAAAATACTGCATATTTTCCAAGGAACGCGAAGCGAGGCGGCCATCTCGGTCGGCGCCGGAAGTAACATGATATGAGGGATTTTGGTGTAGAAAAATGGATTTGGGGATGTGATCAGCACAACAATGAAACTAGGACGTACTGTAGGGGGGGGGGTAATGGTTTGGTGTGTGTTTGGGGCGGTTTCACACACACAAGGACCTCTTGCTCTTATGAGGATCAAAGTCAGTCAGAAAGGCTTTGACCAGTTCACTTTCGCTCAGGTCAGCATTCATCTCACAGCCTATTGGACAGGAGAGAACAGCGAATCAGAGCATGGCAAGGGAACGAGGGGTTCATGAAACGGACAGACATTTCACCTGCCGTCCACTCCTATTCCTCCTTTCCTCTCTCTTCTCTGTCTCCTTGTTGCTAAGTCAGAGATAAAAAAACCCGAATACCTTATAACAGTCAGCGGTTTCTCAAATGGAGGGTCAGGACCCAATGGTGAGTTGCTGCTCATTCCTATTTGCGGCTGATTCCTTTTGGGTCACAGCTTTAGACTTGGGTCTCTGGTTTTGTTTACTCACAATAACACCTTCCCAAAGGTGACATTTAGAGAGCGAGAGGGAGAAGGAAAGCGAGACAGCGAGAGGAGAGGGGCCCCAGTGTCCCTGTGCTCAGTAGGAATCAGATTTTCAGTGATGCTCTCTCTGCTGTGTGCCATGACATTATAGGAGTGGAGCTGTGATGGAGCTCAGGGCCAGTCTCAAATCTCTGGGCCATGTGTGACAGATAGACACACTAAAACTACTGCCACTAGAGAGAGGAGGGTAGAGGAGAGGAGGGGAGGGAAGAGGAGTGAAGGAGGGGAGAGAAGAGGAGTGAAGGTTAGGGAGTAAAGGAGAGGGGATGAGAGGGCGTGAAGGAGGAGCGGGAGGTTCTTTCCACAAGAGAAACTGACCCCAGCATTTGAGTTGACACGCTCTGCTCACCACAAGCTAATTTTCACCTTTCCTCTCCCTCCCTCCACACCTCCCCACGTCCCTCTCTCCTGCCATTTGGAAAAAGAGTGCAGTGGAAATTGCTCCCCTGGAACCTGTGATATTTTTTAATGACACGTCAGGGCCAATTGTCACAGGGCTGACACTCTCTGAGAGGAGGGAGAAAAACACCAAACGCTGGGGGCTGTATGTATGTGTGTGTGTGTGTGTGTGTGTGTGTGTGTGTGTGTGTGTGTGTGTGTGTGTGTGTGTGTGTGTGTGTGTGTGTGTGTGTGTGTGTGTGTGTGTGTGTGTGACGGGGGCTGAGTAAATAATATGCAATTTTCCTTCTAGAGTGAGGAAACAGAAACAGGGGGCTGGACATCGCTGAGAGCCAGAGATAGAGAGAGAGATAGAGTGTTTGAGCATTAATAATGGGTTTGTGCAAGACTCACGCGAGAGGGAGAACAAGACAGAGAGCGAGAGAACAAGACAGAGAGCGAGAGAACAAGACAGAGAGCGAGAGAACAAGACAGAGAGCGAGAGAACAAGACAGAGAGCGAGATAACAAGACAGAGAGCGAGAGAACAAGACGGACGGACAGAGAGACGGAAGCGACGGACAGAGAGACGGAAGCGACGGAAGCGACGGACAGAGAGACGGAAGCGACGGACAGAGAGACGGAAGCGACGGACAGAGAGACGGAAGCGACGGACAGAGAGACGGAAGCGACGGACAGAGAGACGGAAGCGACGGACAGAGAGACGGAAGCGACAGGCATACCGGAGAGACAGACACAGAGAGACCGAAGAGACAGACACAGAGAGACAGACACAGAGAGACAGACACAGAGAGACAGACCGAAGAGAGAGAGACAGACCGAAGAGAGAGAGACAGACCGAAGAGAGAGAGACAGACCGAAGAGAGAGAGACAGACCGAAGAGAGAGAGACAGACCGAAGAGAGAGAGACAGACCGAAGAGAGAGAGACAGACCGAAGAGAGAGAGAGAGACAGAAACAGAGAGACACAGAGAGACCCAGAGAGACCCAGACACAGAGAGACAGACACAGAGAGACAGACACGGAGAGACACAGACCCGGAGAGACACAGACCCGGAGAGAGACGGGCCCGGAGAGAGACGGGCCCGGAGAGAGACGGGCCCGGAGAGAGACGGACCCGGGGAGAGACGGACCCGGGGAGAGACGGGCACGGAGAGTCTGGAGAGACCGAGACAGAGAGATGGAGAGAGATGGAGACAGACAAAGACCCCTAATGTGACATTTAATGGTGGATTTGGTAGATATAAAGAGCCAGTCATTCACTACACTCTGGGAAAAGAGTTCACACATCAAAAAATAACAATGGGCATCTGACGTTTGCCATTTCAGAACCCACAAAGTTTTTAAAAAATGAATGGAAAGTTATTACATGTTATATTAATAGTGTTTATCTTATTTCTCTCTTAGTGAAGGTCTTTAAAATGTGTTTTCAGCAGGCGTAGAGAAGAACCAAAAAGATTGATTATCCCAATCTGTTTTCTAAGACACTGCAATGTTATATAAACATTGGAGCACGAAAGACTGTCCCTCACCACAAAATAAGTGTAGACAGACTCCCTCCTTGCGGTTTAGCAACCGTCTGTAGTGCGTGTTCACCAAACATACATTGTGCTTTAACAAAGAACTCTCCTTACAAAGCCAGATCAACACAGAACACACCCGGAAGGCCTCTGTCTACATGGATTAACAGGAAAAAGGCTGATTTGGGAGGGGTGAGCTAGCTAGCGTGTTATTGAGTGAAGTCATGCTGAAACTGCCCCTCAGAGCAAAATTGCTGTGTGTGTGTGTGTGTGTGTGTGTGTGTGTGTGTGTGTGTGTGTGTGTGTGTGTGTGTGTGTGTGTGTGTGTGTGTGTGTGTGTGTGTGTGTGTGTGTGTGTGTGTGTGTGTGTGTGTGTGTGTGTATACCTACCTGTAGATAGCCGTGGTCGTGTCCTCGGCGTCTCAACTGCTGAGCACAGCAGCCTGCCTCTTCCATATCCTCAATCCCACCACCTCTCCTCATCCCTTCATCACACACACACACACACACACACCACTAACCTGAGGGAGAACACAACACACACACCATTGCGTGAGCCTAGCCCTATTAACGTTTGTTGGTCCAGGTGAATGAGTTTGTTGGCGCTCTGAGGCGAAACATGTCTATGCGCTCTAGTAAACTCCAACCCCACAGCCTACACATAGTCTACACCACAGGAGGTTGGTAACACCTTAATTGGGGAGGATGGGCTCGTGGTAAAGGCTGGAGTGGAGTTTGTGAAATGGTATCACATACTTCAAACACAGGGTTTCCCGGTTTTTTGATGCCATTCCATTCTCTCTGTTCCGGCCGTTATTGTGAGCCGTCCTCCCCTCAGCAGCCTCCACCGGTTTACACACATGCACTTTGAACTCGCAGTCTGTCTTTTGTTCATCCCTCTCTTCTTTCGGTTCTTTCTTTAGGGGGATTGCTGTATTTGTGAGTGTGTGTGTGTGTCAGTCACATTCTACGGTCCATTTTTCACTGTGAGCTGTTTGGTCTTTTTAGTGACGGACAGTGAATAAATATGAGCATGCAGGTATCATTTGTATATAAAAACTGCATGGTGCCACACACACACAGTTGTAAGTTGTAAATGGGCTGCGTTTCAGCTGAGGCAGGGATAATCTATCTGGTATTGTGTCTACGATCTGTCAGACTACAGGTGAGATCTAGCCGGGAGGACGACACTCACACACACACGCACACACACACACACACACACACACAGATGAATAATGTCCACCCTGCGTTTCCCTCTCTACTACTCTGTGGGGACTGTGTGTGTGTGTGTGTGTGTGTGTGTGTGTGTGTGTGTGTGTGTGTGTGTGTGTGTGTGTGTGTGTGTGTGTGTGTGTGTGTGTGTGTGTGTGTGTGTGTGATATATATACATATTTTCTTTAGATACAGAATATTATATTGTTCAGATGTATGTGGGTATAGAATGCATTGGCGTGTGGCTTTCCACGTTTAATGAGTGCCTCTGCTCGTGTGTGTGAGCGAGAGAGAGAGAGAGAGAGAGACCCTTCTTGTTCACAGCTGTTCCATAGCCACTCAGCTGTGCTGTGAGTCACTTAGATGATTGAATACACCTCTGTCACACATCACTCTGCACTTAGACAGCGAGAGACAGTTTCTGTGTTTGGCTATGTCAGGCCTGACCCAGGATGGAGGGAGGTAGGGATGATCTATAAGGGGTAATAATACACAATATAATACGTCTTGTGTGGCTTTAAATGTGAAGCTAGACGTATGACACTCATTTACATATCGATATATTCATGAGAAAAGGAGAGAGAGAGAGGCAGCGACTTGTTTGTTTGATCAGGTAAAGAGTATACTGTGTGTTTTGTGTTTGTGGGGGAGAGAAACCCATAGTCCCGTCTCTATACTGTGTTAACTGCAGGCACACAAACCAAATGTCAACAACACACTCTCCTCTCTTTCCCTTCTTCTCCTCTCGTCCCCTTCTTCTCCTCCTCTCCTCTCCTGCAAACTCCTCTCCTCTTTCTCTTCTTCTCTTCCCCTTTCCTCCTCTCCTACTTACTCCTCTATTCTTTCCCTTCTTCTCCTCTCCTCTTTCCCTTCTTCTCCTCTCCTCTTTCCCTTCCTCTCCTCTCTGGTAAGATCAGTTGAGGACAATAGAGCCAGATGTCAGAGAGATGCTAAGGTACGATCCTTCCAGAGTGGTCATAACGCTGAGCTAGAGGTCAACGGCTCAAATTCTTTGTACTGTGGTGTCTACGGACATTGTCGTCTCGGGTTGTTTACAACGTTTCGCTCTGACAGAGACAAGAGTCCCATGGGGGTTTCTGGACGTCTCTCACGCACACGCATGCACACACACACATTGCACACTCTAGTCACTACTACAACCTATGTCAGAGCAGACCACCTGTCTCCACCACCAAATGCACACACAGAAGTATACATACACACACACACACACACACACACACACACACACACACACACACACACACACACGTGTTCTGACTTAGAGCCAGCTGTAGAGATCTCTGTCAACCTCTCTCTCTCTCTCTCTCTCTCTCTCTCTCTCTCTCTCTCTCTCTCTCTCTCTCTCTCTCTCTCTCTCTCTCTCTCTCTCTCTCTCTCTCTCTCTCTCTCTCTCTCTCTCTCTCTCTCTCTCTCTCTCTCTCTCTCTCTCTCTCTCTCTCTCTCTCTCTCTCTCTCTCTCTCTCTCTCTCTCTCTCTCTCTCTCTCTCTCTCTCTCTCTCTCTCTCTCTCTCTCTCTCTTCTCTCTCTCTCTCTCTCTCTCTCTCTCTCTCTCTCTCTCTCTCTCTCTCTCTCTCTCTCTCTCTCTCTCTCTCTCTCTCTCTCTCTCTCTCTCACACACCTTACCCTGACACAGCTGATCCCAAAGTTTACTGCAAACTTCCTTCCTTCCTTCAAATGAGATATTTTCTTTCCCCATTCCTCTAGATATTACATGACTTGCACAGTAAAGACGGTTTATAATGAGTCGCGTGTGTTTCTATTTGCCACTGTGGTGTTGTCTGAGACAGACATGAAAGTGGTTGTCTGTGGCAGCACAGTCTGTGTGATTTACTCTCATATCTGGGTTTGTTTATTCGTTGCTAATCTAACGCTTCTTTGAGGCTTCCAGGAATTCTTCATCTGTACTGCTGTAGACTAATTTGTGTAGTCTACACATAGTAAATTGACATGTCTTTCTCTATCTCCTTCCCTCTGCTTTATACGCCATTCCCCTTTCTCTTGCTCCTGGCCCATCTCCCGCCCTCCCTCCCTACACCCTCCTCTCCTCCTCCCTTCCCCTCCCTCTATCTCTCCCCTCCCCCCGGTTTCTCCTGCAGCATGTATCAGAGTTATTAGCAGTGGTGCGTCTTCCCTTCATCCACCCGTCCTACCTGCTGAACGTTGTGGACAACGAGGAGTTAATAAAGACGTCGGAAGCGTGTCGAGACCTGGTCAACGAGGCCAAGAGATATCACATGTTACCTCACGCCAGACAGGAGATGCAGACACCTAGGACACGACCACGGCTATCTGCAGGTAGGTGTACACCAGGGATGGGCAACTGACGGGCTCCTCGGATCAGTAGTTATACTTTTTAAAATTATATATATATACAGTGGGGAGAACAAGTATTTGATACACTGCCGATTTTGCAGGTTTTCCTACTTACAAAGCATGTAGAGGTCTGTAATTTTTATCATAGGTACACTTCAACTGTGAGAGAAAAATCCAGAAAATCACATTGTATGATTTTTAAGTAATTAATTAGCATTTTATTATAATTTATTTTATTTATAGTGTATCAAATACTTGTTCTCCCCACTATATATATTCATTTTTTTAGGGGGGGGGATGGGGGCTCAGTCAGGGTCTCAACTTACTGTTACAGGTTAGAATAGTAGAATACACAAGGTGCAATTTTGAAATGTGTTTTTGCTTCAGCAGTTCTTCTCTTATGTCAGTCACTGATAGTCACTCAGTTAGCCCATGTCAGCTATTTTCTTTTAAATTAGTCTAGCAGCCAGCTATCTAAACTTAGTAATCATGGTCGAATTACCGGCTGAGGGGCCCCCATTTTTGATTTTGTTAGTCTCACTCAGATATCATATTAAAAACTTTAAACATTTCTCTTCACCCAATGGCATGATTTTTTGAATTGCAGGAAATTAGCTGTGAAACAGCACATTTTCCTCTCCGCCCCATGGCAAAATGAGTAGAATTGCATGAAATTAGTTATAAAATTGCTAAATATTCTCTCCGCCCCATGGCAAAATGTGTAGAATTGCAGTCAACTTGCTTTAAATCTGCAACTCTCTCTCTCTTTGATACATGAGCCTTAGGCTATAGCCTAAACCTATTCCTTTTTTATGTTAGATACTCCTTCACTATCTTGTGTCTAGCTGATTCAAAAAACCTAGCCTATATTCCCTTCTCTATCTCCTTTTGATAGGCTCTGCATATAGGCTACGCTTTCATCATTCTCTGCATGGCTTTCTCCGGATCAGACAACGGATGTAACGGAGTGCCATCTCAAAAAGTTATTTGAATAGCCTACAAACGTAAGCTAGCCAGGGGACTAATAATGAGAGAGAACAAACAATACCAATAGCCTGTAAGAAAAATGTTATGACAAGTTTAATCAAAGCTTATTTAGAAAGAAATGACCCATACAGGCCGGGAAAATCCCTCCATGCGAGGTTGAAATTAAACCAAATGGCCAATAACCTATCATCAAATCTTTAAGACAAGTTCAAGTGGAACAGTAGCTCTTCCCAAAAATATTCTAGCCCAAGAAGGTGTTGTCCTGAAGTTGCCGCTTTCAATAAGCAGAGGCTACTCTCAATCACAGCTTTATGAGAGATAGAACAAACGATACTCTTTTGTTTCCGATTATTTTACGAGGCAAATAAAGCAATTATTATCCAGATCTGGAAACGGGAGACAGTTTCTATCCAGCCCATTAAGTATGACCTAACTCTCTACGGTAAGACCGTTCATCATCAGACTGTTACTGCTTCATCATGCGCCCCACAAACACACACACACACACACACACACACACACACACACACACACACACACACACACACACACACACACACACACACACACACACACACACACACACACACAAACCTGTTCCACGCTGAAGCTCCTCCACCAGAAAGGTATATCAGGAAATGTTTGCCTGCACTTAGCCTCTGCCCAGGCTTTCAACAACATTATCTTTCATCGTGATTCATCCAGTTGTAGCATTCAATTCCGTGCAGTAGGTATGGTTGGCCAATAGGGGCCTATACCATCATATATCACAATGTTTTATGGGTACATAATCCCGATAGGGCAAAGGTTTTGGCATTGCCCAACCCTAACACACACACATGGTCACACATGGGCTGTCACATGCATGCCAGGGTATGCAATGTAGAAGGCACAATGAAGCAATGACAGTAATGCATATTTGGGGCCGGAGAAGAAAGAGACAACAAAGGTATGCCATTTACATCCGATGCAATACTTTGGATCGCATGAATAAACAATATTGGTGTCCAAAACCATCAGTAGTTTTCCCAGTAATGTCAAAATGAAACAAAAGAAGAGTTTGGTTTGTGTGTGTGAGCCAAGCACAGACCCTGTTATTATGAAAGCTTTGGATGGCCAACCATAACAGTGTCCCTGGGATGTCTGGGCTGAGGTACTCCGGGTGCTTTTACAGTAGGCCCAATACATAGGGCCTACATAGGGCCTACATAGGGCCTATACATCTCCAAGTGCCTCCTAAGCGCCAGCTGCTTTCAGAACAGTCCAGGCATTTACAGTCACTTATTCCTATTATTATTCTATAACAAGAAGTTCACTCTCCAACCGTTCAGGCTGTCCCATTCAGTTTGTTTACATCATTAAAGCAGATATTTATGGGGATAAGTAGCCCTGGACAGACAGTTCTTTTGTTCGTTAGATTTTCCTGCCACTCGGCCAAGTCTTTTTCTGGTACCCCCCTCAATAAAAAGCTGTCTAATTAGTGTGTGTGTGTGTGTGTACGAAATGTATTCGAGCTTAGCACCAACATAACACATTTTCTGCTTGGTAGGATTAAGGTAATTGCTAAACAAATGTCACTTTATGGTGTGGACAGTTTTACGAACCTGCCTTTCCGGTTCTGCTCAAGGGGTAGTAGTTTTAGGGGGGGGCTCTCGAAAAAGACTTTCCCCAAAAAATGTTTTTTTGTATAATTCATAATGATATCAAGGTTTCTGTTCAGTCTCTCTCTCATCTGAGGTCAAACCTCTCTATTCAGGGTTCTAGTCAGGCTTGGCCCCTGGTTAGTGTGTGACTGATTGAGTGTGGTGTCAGTCTGGCCATCTGGTCCTCTTGTTGACTGACTCTGAGATGCACAGCGGGGCTGAGTCAGAGGGACATGGAGGCTGGGAGAGGCCGCTCCTAGAGAAAGTTCCGGTAATCCTAATGGTGACCAGCAGTGACCTGTGTCAGCAGGAGGATAGAGAGGGAGGATGAGATGGTGGATGGGAGAGAAAGAGAAATTGAGGGTGAATGAGAGAGAAATTGAGGGAATGGTGTGTGTGTGTGTGTGTGTGTGCGTGTGTGTGTGTGTGTGTGCGTGTGTGCACGCGAGCCTGAAAGATGGGGCACCACCTGAGCTCGGAAGATAAGTCTCTCAAGCGGAGAGGAAAAAAAGGGAAACGGCGTGATGTCATCCGTGAAACACTGCTTTCCCAGTGCTCTCAATCTGTGTTTGTGTGTGTCCGTACGTAGACCTATCTCCCTGCCAGCTATCTCTGGTGTCACAGCAGGAGACACAGTTCACCAGCACACCATACTCTCCCATATCCTCCTCCTCTACTACCCCTCTGTTACTTCTCATCCTCTGCCTCTTCAACATCCTCTTCCATCTCCTTCTCTCTCTCCTCCTCCTGTCCCGCTCTTGTCCACATCAGGCCACATCAGTATCCTATCACGGTGACGCTTTCTCTCCACCTGCTATAGACAGCAAGATTTCACAGTATGACTTGAGTATTTAAAAGTTGTCCGGGAGTGGGGGTTATAAGTTTAGGCATTAATTCCGACTAGTTAAAGCCAGACTCAGTAAGTCAAAATCAGCTACGTCAGTTTGTTTATTAATGTATTTCGTCGGGCCGACAGATCTACTTTTTTGTAAACAATCCCATGCAAGCCGTCATAACGTGCTAGGCTGCCTGAGAGTTCTCAAGCGGCCGCTGGGCCAGCCACCCTTTGATCCATTTCAGCCAGTATTAAGCAAGTAGGCTACTGTATTATAAAAAAATTAAATGTTCAAGTCAAGTCAGCTATGAACGTTAACAGTAGTAAAATGTCATTCTAATTTACATAGCTAGACAACAATACTGTGGTGCAACGATAGCTCCGATAACTCCAGTGCAAAGACGGTCAACCCTGAGCAACTAGCTAGCCTATGTTGAATTATAAATGAAATTTGCCTGAAAAAGGTTGCAATTGTAAACACAACATCCAAGAGGAAAATAATTAGCCAGCTTAACAACTCCATAAAGTTTGCAAGTAAGGGTACAGACATTTATTTGGCTGTATAGTACCGGTACGCACATTTAGCAATGCGTGTGTGGATCTACCAGCCGTTTGCTAGCCAGCTAAATTTGCTAGCTAGCTAATTCAGATCTTTTGCCAATTATTTGCATATCTGATGCCTTTCTTTCCCCTAATGTGTAAACAAGGAAAAAACAAACATGGTATCAGATCTTTTCACTTCCGATTTATACCACCTCCATATGGTTTTTCTACTAATTTGTCTTTTGACCAATCAGATCAGATCTTTTCACATCAGATCTGATTGGTCAAAAGCAGCCAGGTCGTCCGTGATATTAAGTTAGTATTCGACGTCCATCCATGTATGAGGACGTCGGGAGATGGTGTGAAAACCCTGCCACTGTTTTCACTTCTGATTTATACCACCTCCATATGGCTGTGTTTCGACATGCAGCTCAATTCTTATAGGTTTGGGTTTTGCTTGGGCATTATGGACGGGGAGCATCTGCCTCTGGTGCAAAAGGTTGCATGTTCGAATCCGGTGATAGTCGTTTTTGAGATTTTGAGCATATCCCAAACCTTAACCGTTATCTTAACCATTCAGAGTTAATACCTAATGCCTAAACTTAACCATAACCTTAAATTCAGAGTTAATGCCTAAACTTAACCTTAAAAAGTTAGAAATTTGACGTTTGGAACAACTTAAAAATGGATGAACGTCTAATTGTGATGTGAGAGCTAGTTGGTCAAAAGACCAACTAATGAAGTAAATATCAAAATTGGGCTCCTTGTCTAAACGCAGCCCAAATGGATCTCAATCCCGACCCTCCATATGCGGCCTCTGTCTGGATGCTCAGATCTTCTTCTTTTTTTTTCTCTCTGTTCTGCCCTTACCATGACAACCACCCCAACATTTGAATCAACACTGACAGGAAATGAGCATGGTATCTGTGTGCTACTTCAGAGGCTACATCAGTGTGAATGCACTAATCTGATATGGGTCACATGTAAAACTGAGTGTGGACAGTCAGGGAAAAAGTGATTTGATATTGAGTTGGGTTCTTAGGGTGGTTGTGTAAACACAGCCTAAAACTCATAATGAACCATTCACACATCACTCCGGTGACTCTCCTAGCTACTAATTGGCTAATTAGAGACAGTATACTGTATGCAAAGTGATTATCTGTCATTAGGTATTCTGAGGAAGGGATTACATTGTGAATTTGTGAAGTTTACACCCATAGATGAACAGTGCGTTCGCGAAGTTTTCAGACCCCTTGAATTTTTCCACATTTTGTTACGTTAGCGTTATTCTGAAATTGATTAAATCGTTTTTTTCACACTTTGTGTGTAGATTGCGGAGGATTTTAGAAATGTATTGAATCCATTTTAGAATAAGGCTGTAATGTAACAAAATGTGGGAAAAGCCAAGGGGTCTGAGTACTTTCCGAAGGCACTGCATTTAGTCTTATTTTCTGATCCCTCTGTCTCCTGCATGTTAACAAGGATCTGTTACTGAGACGAGACGTAAACCACAGTCATTTTTTCCCCCATCAATGAACAGTAGTGCTGAGCGATTAGTGCTTTTTGAGGTTGGTTCGGTTTTGGTTCGGACACACAAACACGTGTCAAACCCCTTCCTCACAGCAGCTATGCTCAGTGCAGCCCCAGAAAGGAAAATCTAGAGCAAGTCCAAACCGTTAACTTAGCTCAGCCAAGTGCACTCGTACGCAGACAAATGAGCTCTAATGACTCCGGGACGTTTACCCCCACTCTATACACACACACTAACACACACACAGTCTACACATACAGTGCTTGGGCCCAGCTATATACACATATACTTTAATATATACCAGGCTAGAGCAGGGGGAAGGTCTGAAATGAGATTCTCATCTCTGTGACCATTTGCACTTTCTGTACACTAATATAAAATTCACGAGCCACAAGCCCAGAATCTACAAAATAAATGAATAAACCACACACGCATACACAGCACCAGCGAGAGAGGAGAGCTAACAAACCGCATTGCAGCAGGTCTGAGCTGGTCAAGCGCTGACTTTTATCATGGTTTAGACTCGCATACAGTAGCTCCAGTCTTAAGTATGCAGTCAAATGCTGTGTTTGGTTGGAGAGGCCAGCGGCTGCTTTGAACTGTGGTAGACAGGTGAGCAATCAACTTTCAAGGAAGAATCTGTAGTCAAATACAGTCATCTTCAAATGAAATGAATCGGTGAATATAACCCAAGGATGTCCAACCCTCCGCCCGGAGAGCTGTTGGGTCTGCAGGCTTTTGCTCCAGCCCTGCTCTAACACACCTGATTCAGTTCATCAGCTGCTCTACAGGGCTTTGGCGTTAGAGCAGGGCTGGAGCAAAAGCCTGCAGACCCTGTAGCTGTCCAGGAGGACGGTAACCTTCAAGCAGTGATAGTCATGATGTAAAAATACACTTAGTAAAGTGAGTGTCCTGCAGGCCTAGGGTGGTGAAGATATTGGGAGGACTATATAAAGAGGTTAAAGTCAGACTCTGATTTTAACGCACACGCACACTCTTGAAGCCCTACATTTGGAGTGGTGACATCATCATCTTATTCACACTTCTTGTCCCCCTCGGCCCTCTGGGGAAGAGACTGAAGAGACAGAGGCACCACTGAGACAGAAATGAGAACCGCACGCACGCACACAACCGATTCACACTAGACTCCTACACGGGAGCACAGAGATCAAAAGTCGGTGTTTCATACTATTCGGTTCTGTCTGTCGGCTTATCGTCTGAAGCACCACGTCCTCTCCAGCCATTCATTTGGGAGATGGGACTTGTGTGAAATGTGTGAATTTGGAAGCCAATTATAGGGTTTGTTATTTCGGCTAGTTGCGAGCATATGCATGGGTATTTATGTGTGCGCGTGCGTGCGTGCTAGTGTCCAGCTCCTAGTTTGAGTGATTATTCAGGCTGGTTTGTTTTAAAGATCCAATGTAGCGTGATATTACTCTGTGCTACGCTCTGAAAAGGAAAGTGGCGCGGTCCGCACCGCTTGAGAATGGCTGGGAGACACACACTATGCCGAAGCTTCGGAAATGCCCTTCAGCATATCATATCTCATCTCTTGCAATGTGGAAAGATGTAGGAGAGCCGAGAATAGAAGATAAAGGTGGAGACATTGATGTTTCTGGGTCTTATTGGTGAAAGTTTGAACAAATACATCATTTTCATATCGTACATTTAAATGTTACTGTAGCTAGTATGTCCTCTGACCGCTGGCCTAAATATGGGGAGTGAATTTTAACCCCCTGGCTGTCGGCATGACGACATAGCTTTCTGACCACTGACCAGAGGATCAAGTACTGGCTGGCTGATTTGGCTCAGTTTCTTCCAAGAGCTAGATTATGCAGTGTACAGAACACACACACGCAAACACCAAATCCACACATGCAATGATTTTCACATAACCAGGCTGGATGAATATTGTATGAGGTTGAAGCTGCTGTAAAGTCTTAGGTAGGTTAAATGGTCACATTTAGTGTGTGTGTGTGTGTGTGTGTGTGTGTGTGTGTGTGTGTGTGTGTGTGTGTGTGTGTGTGTGTGTGTGTGTGTGTGTGTGTGTGTGTGTGTGTGCGCTGGCAGATCACCTGCTAGTGCTGAGTTCCTGTCGCATTGTGTCTTTCAGGGGCTGGCTAGAGTCCCCTCACAGCAGCCCACAAATGCAAATACACACACACACACCAACACACTAACACACACACACCCTGAGAATACCCTTAGAGCACACACTTACATAGACTCAAACACGCTCCCTGATTCTTTTCCAGAATACCCTCACAGCAGGGGCCACACACACACACACATACACTGTATCTGAGGCCCCTGGCCTCCTGATCCTCACCATACCAAATTACCTCCCTGGGAGAAAGAGCATAAGGTTAGGAGAAAGGAGGAGGAGGAGAAGGATTGAGAGGGCTGAGAGAAAAAGGGAGAGTGGGGCTTAGTGACAGACCCCACAGATCCCCAGGACAGCAGCACAATTAGACCCAACCAAATCATGAGAAAACAAAAAGAGAATTACTTGACACATTGGAAAGAATTAACAAGAAAACAGAGCAAACTAGAATGCTATTTGGCCCTAAACAGTGAGTACACAGTGGCAGAATACCGGACCACTGTGACTGACCCAAACTTGAGGAAAGCTTTGACTATGTACAGACTCAGTGAGCATAGCCTTGCTATTGAGAAAGGCCGCCGTAGGCAGACCTGGCTCTCAAGAGAAGAGGCTATGGCTATGAGAGGCTATGTGCACACTGCCCACAAAATGAGGTGGAAACTGAGCTGCACTTCCTAACCTCCTGCCAAATGTATGACCATATTAGAGACACATATTTCCCTCAGATCCACAAAGAATTCGAAAGCAAACCCAATTTTGATAAACCACAGTGTGCTATCACAACAGCAAGATTTGTGACCTGTTGCCAGAAGAAAAGGTCAACCAGTGAAGAACAAACACCATTGTAAATACAACCCATATCTATGTTTACTTATTTTCCCTTTTGTACTTTAACTATTTGCACATAATATGACATTTGAAATGTCTTTATTCTTTTGGAACTTTTGTGAGTGTAATGTTTAATGTAAATTGATATTGTTTATTTCACCTTTGTTTAGTATCTACTTCGCTTGCTTTGCTAATGTTAACGTGTGTTTCTCATGCCAATAAAGCCCTTAAATTGAATTGATATGAGAGAGATTGAGGGGAAAGAAAGAGGGTCAAAAAGGAAGAGGACGGGGCAATGGGAGAGATCAAGGGGAGATATACAGAGAATGGATAGAGAGAGCAAGGTTGAACTGTGGAGTAAATAGGAGAAGAGATAGAGATAAGAGGAGATAAAAAAACAGATGAAGCAGGCCTTAGAAGGGTTTAGCCTTAGGGGGAAAAGAGGAGATGGAGGGGGCACAGCATGGGGCAGGGAGGAGAACAAGGAGAGACCGAGGTCTGTGTGTAGGGGGTGTGTGTGTAGTGGTGGGAAAAGTACAAATTGTCATACTTGAGTAAAAGTAAAGATACCTTAATAGAAAATGACTCAAGTAAAAGTGAAAGTCACCAAGTAAAATACTACTTGAGTAAAAGTCTAAAAGTATTTGGTTTTAAATATACTTAAGTATCAAAAGTATAAGTATAACTCTTCCTAGAGCTGGCCGCCCGGCCAAACTGAGCAATAGGGGGAGAAGGGCCTTGGTCAGGGAGGTGAACCCGATGGTCACTCTGACAGAGGTCCAGAGTTCCTGTGTGGAGATGGGAGAACCTTCCAGAAGGACAACCATCTCTGCAGCACTCCACGAATCAGGCCTTTATGGTAGAGTGGCCAGACGGAAGCCACTCCTCAGTAAAATGCACATGACAGCCTGCTAAGAGTTTGCCAATAGGCACCTAAAGTCTCTCAGACCATGAGAAACAAGATTGAGAAACCAAGATGGAACTCTTTGGCCTGAATGCCAAGCGTCACGTCTGGAGGTAACCTGGCACCATCCCTACGGTGAAGCATCGTGCTGGCAGCATCATGCTGTGGGGATGTTTTTCAGCGGCAGGGACTGGGACAGTCCTCAGGATCGAGGGATAGATGAACTGAGCAAAGTACAGAGAGATCCTTGATGAAAACCTGCTCCAGAGCCCTCAGAATTTTGTTTCTCATGGACAGAGTCCTTTAGGTGCTTTTTGGCAAACTACAAGTGGAAGGTTCTCCCATCGGGTTCATGGTCACCTCCCTGACCAAGGCCCTTCTCCTCAGATTGCTCAGTTTGCCCAGGTGGCCAGCTATAGGAAGAGTCTTGGTGGTTCCAAACTTCTTTAATTTAAGAATGATGGAGGCCACTATGTTTTTGGGGACCTTCAATGCTGCAGACATTTTTTTGGTACCGTTCCCCAGATCTGTGTCTCGACACAATCCTGTCTCGGAGCTCTCTCATGGCTTGCTCTGACATGCACTGTCAACTGTGGGGCCTTCTATAGACAGGTGTGTGCCTTTCCAAATCATGTCCAATCATTTGAATTTACCACAGGTGGACTCCAATCAAGTTGTGGAAACATCTCAAGGATGACCAATGGAAACAGGATGCACAGGAAGGGGTCTGAAAACTTTCAGAATGCACTGTACATAGGCTTTCTAGGGCAGACCAGGGCTTTTGGCACCGCTAGGTTGCTACGCAGTAGCTGACTAACAGAGCTTGTGACTTCGCGCTAAAGACCGGACTCTGGGGGTCTGGAGTAGGGTTGCAAAGAATTTTGGTAACTTTCAAGGAACATATGTAATTTTACCAGATGACATCTAGTGGCCTTTTTGGTTACTTCTGATTATCACCGTTGTCTGTAATTATCTCTGGCCTTCTGTGTGGCCTTATCATATGTAACATTAAAACAACTATGATTATAACATACACAGAATGACAAAGCTGTAAAACATGATCCTAAATATAAATCCTAAACTTAGTGAATACCATTGGTGTTTAATATGATAGAATGCCATAGATTACCGATATCTTTGGTCAATTACAGGTAGCTTTTCAACCATAGATGGGAGCAGAGAGACGAGCGGTGTGTGTGTTCTGCCAATGCTACTGTATGCTCAGCAGGTGGGCAGCTCACCTCTCAAGAGTTCCCGCCCCCTGCCTCTCCCTTTCCTCTCATGGTCACGACACGGGAAATAAACACAGGTTGTCAGCATCTCAGTTATCCCTCCATCTTTCCATCCCTCACTCCATCCACCCTTCTCCCCCAATGTCGTTTCAGCAGCTGACAGACAGCCGCCCCTGTGTGGGTCTGTTGTCAAGGAGAGTGCACTGTCTCCCAACTCTCGGGAAGACGTTTTAGCCACACATGGATAGATGGAGAGAGAGGGCAAGATGTTTTTTTTTCACCTCCCTAACGAGCTGAGAAGCGTCTCTCAATTTGACCTCAGGGAGCAGGGGTCAAGAGGCTACCGGCCAGATGTCATGTTCACTAGCAAAAACATTCTGCAACGGGAAGAACTAAAACGAGAGTTGCTTGTCTTGGCAATTATCCCCCTGTCCCTGGTGTATGCATGAACCTTCAGGTTGATATGTGGTAAATTCTAACATAAACACATATGTTCAACCAATACATGATGCATGTCCCATTATGTGTTGAGATGGTTGGCATTTACCTCAGAGCAGAGAACTACACCATCAGCTGAATTTATGATCTAAACACATGTTCACTCAATACGTTTCATATAGTACATGTACTGTAGACGTACATGGTTGGCATTTACCTCAGGACTGAGAGTCACCCATTCAGCAATCCTGTAAAAGCCCTATATCAGCTGGATGTACAGTATGCCTGCAAATAGTACCTTGTGGGTGTGCTGTTGCCACTCTGAATACCTCAGATCTACACTCAGCATTAAATCTATTTTTACACTGCTCTCATCTCATCCTCCTACACAAAAGATAGATGTTGTCACTATTTCCCAGCTTTAATAATCCCGTCAGTGTTCCTTCGACCATATCTTTTTTTGTAGTTACAATGGCAACACATATTCATATTATTTGGTGAAGCTCGCATACATGTGTGGCCCCATTTGCAATTCAACTGCTCTCATAATCCTTGAATGAAGAAGCAGTGCATTTCTCCAGCCATCCTATCCCAGTGTACGCGGTATGTCATTGATATATGATACATGATAGGCCTGTGTCTGAGCCAGCGTTTACTTCTCCTCATCCCACTAAAGCCTCCTGTGCTGCTTTATCTTTTCCCTCCTCTTTCCTCCTTTCTTTTTTTATCAAAACCAAAAGCACTCTGTGCTCTCACAGCCCCGGAGAAAGACAGGTGAAAGGAGCGGTGGACAGAGGTTGTCAGGGGAACAAGGGAGGAGAGGAGAAGGTTTGGAGTATTGATCCAGGAAAATGAGCCAGCGGTTAGAATCCTAGCTATGGAATTCCTGAGGAATGTATCTCTTTCCTTCTCTCTGGCTCTCCCGCTCTCTCCCTTGCACTCTCGGTCTCTCTCCTCTCCTCTCTCATTGTCTACCTGCTGTTGAGGGCTAAGAGGCCTGGAGAAACACGTGGTGTTTTTGTACAGCGTAGGACAAGACACACACACCCGCACACACACAAACTACATCGTCTGCCAACAGTAGTGTGTGTGTGTGGAGATGAGATGCTGGTAGTGTGCTGAACACATGGTTGAGCACTGAACATGAAGAGAATACTTATACTCACAGAGATCTCACTGATCAAAATACACAAAGACACACACACACACACACACACAGGTTAATGGATGTGCCGCACTGAATTCCCACTCCTTGAGATGAGACCCAGAATTCAAATGATGTGTTTGTAGTGCTGCTGTTCTTGAATACCCACACATTAATTTAGCATATTGATTTAGTAAAGGATTGAGGGCGTGCTGTGAGTTTCACTAGCACCGAGAGAGAAGTGCTATCTATGTGCTATCTATGGGAACGGAGAAGAGAGGAGGCCAGAGAGGAGAGAGAAAGCAAGCTGGATAAATAAGTGTGGAGAGAAAGAGGTGTTATTTGTGGTAATGGAGAGAGAGAGAGAGAGAGAGAGTGGGGGGAGAAGGAGAGTGAGAGAGAGGGATGGAGATAGGGGTGTTATCTGTGGAAATGGATAGAGGGAGAAAGAGAGGCGAGCCTCGCGTGTCCAGCCTTCCAAAATCCTGTCTCTTATGCCGGGTGTACACTACACGATTCTGGCCAGGATTTAGCTGTCCCAGACAAGTTGTTGAGATCGGAGACAAAATCCCCATGTCGTTGCTTACTTGGGGTGCGCGGCCATCACCGACGCTCATTTAATGTGAGCGGGTCAAAGACGCAATCTAAGGGCTACCAAGCTGTCCCAGACGTCCCGATATTTTCAAACCGGTTCGATTTTATCGACACAAAATCGGCAATGCTCTTGTAGTGTGAGATGTGCAACAACAACCTTTGAGAACGGTGGTCAGCAATAGCCAATGAGAGCTCGCCAGAGAAGAAGCCAGTGAGATGACATTGTTTCGCATCACCCAGAATGTGTAGACTCTCAAGCAGGAGCGATGACTACTACTAGTATGCGTTTGTACTTGCCTTCAACCAATGCCGAAGTGTCAAATCGGTACAGCTCTGAAGTTGACAATTCAAAATGCTGGCTAGATATTTGAACTCTGTATGGCAAGCGTGAACATCTGACTAAACGTTTATGGGGCTGCTATGAGCCACAGCTCGTAGCTACTACATTACATCGTATCACATCGCGAGACAGCACGGAAGATGGCGGAAACGGAGGTTTTGTTTGAAACTGCTAGTGAGACGAGTGAAGCTAAGAGTACAGAAAGTGAGAATGAGTGGGTTACATTGGCGGCGAAAAAGGGAAATGAGAAGTAAAGCTATGTTATAAAATAGGAAACCACTAGACACGTTTTCGGTCGGAGTCAGGGTTGTGGATCAATGCTACTTGGGAAATCCGTCTATCGTCTCCAGGAAAATCTGGAATGTGTTGGAAGAAAGTGTGGAGTCGGTGAGAGTCACACCATTTTTTGTGTGTGTCTGCGGAGCAGAAGAAGCGTGTTTTGAAATATCAGAGTGGAATTTTTCCCCCTGCAGGGATTTTCGTAGCAAGGCACCTATCAAGTGGGTTATTTCTGGGGTGGGACACATAACTGAAGACATCGATTGAGTGGTTGGTGCACGTCGACTGACCTGTATGGTGGATGGAGAAAATAAGTTCACTTCATCCATGCTTACTGTTCTTTGATGAAGAGTCTCTCCCGTCTCATATAAAGTTAGGATTCATGAGATTTCCTGTAAGAGCTTTTGTGCACAAGACCCTTCAGTGTCATAAATGTAAAAGATTTGTGTCAAGTGTGTGCAGAAGGGAATAATATTGTAGGCCAGATGAAGGGAAATGCTGCAACTGTGGAGGTGAACATGAGCCTGAATTCCTGGAGTGCCCTGTTAGGGTGAAGGAGAATGAGAAGGTAAGAGTAAGGAGTGTCCAGCGTGTCTCCTATCTGGAGGCGGTGAGAAGAGTGGAAGGAACGAGTGGCACGGAAGAAGCAATGGTAGTAGAGCCACCACGACCAGTGAAGGTTTCTCGTCAACTGAGGGAGAGTGAAATGCTACATGTTTAAAATGTGGACTTTGTATTATTCATTGCAATGGTCGTAAACTGTACGGCACAAGCGGAGAAGAAGTGTAAGAAAATTGGAATCATTGTGAATGCATCTGACATTTTTTTGTGGTCTTTGTGATTTCACAGCCAAGGCCATGCCAGAACTCCTGTCGGTGAATGCAGCCCCATCACAGGCCCCCGATGCTGTGTAGGGATGTATTTTGGAGTGGACTGTGATTGAAGAATTCTGATATTTTTTTGTTTAAAAATAAATACAATTGGTGACGTGTTTTATTTTGTATGTCGTCTTCCCCCTTTCCCGGAATGTTTTTTTTTTGTTTGTTTCTTATTCAATGCCCCGTCCAGATGTGGGCAATAATGTACCATTAACATTGGATGCCAACCGCCTTAAACCCCATCGAAGAAGGCTTCAAAATGAAGAATCTTGTAGTGTGTCTATGCCACATCGTTTAGAGTGCGCAACACTACATTGGCAACACCAACAACAAAAAACTACAGGAAAGATGGTCGTTTAATGTGAGAGGCTCAGCGATGTTAGGATTTTGAAAGACGTGTAGTGACCACCCGGTTTAGGCAACCATAACCCATTTGAGAAACAATGTGCCTCTGAGCTGTCATGTGGGACATTTCCCTCCATTTTTCCCAACACAAATGGACTCATTGTTTGTCACAAACATTGCTTGAACCTAACTATCCTATCGCTATATAAGTAGCCCGTATTTTTGCACATGAACTTCCAACTTAGGCTCAACTGCTGGGTCCTCTTATCTTAACAGAAACTCACTCACAAAATAAATCTACTCACCGTATGGTACTGCAAACACAGTTTATCTTTGTCTCGTCCCTCCCATCCATCCATCCATCCATCCATCCATCCATCCATCCATCCATCCATCCATCCATCCATCCATCCATCCATCCATCCATCCATCCATCCATCCATCCATCCATCCATCCATCCATCCCCCTTATTTCCCTCCCCTCTCCCACACCTCACTCCTCTCTTCTCTCTCCCCCTCACCCCCCTCTACCTCTAGGTGTGGCGGAGGTGATAGTGCTAATCGGTGGTCGCCAGGCCATCGGTATGAACCAGCGGTCTCTGACGGCGGTGACATGTTTTAACCCTCAGAACAGTAAGTGGTACCCACTGGCCAGCCTGCCCTTCTACGACAGAGAGTTATTCAGCGTCATCTCAGCAGGGGACAACATCTACCTGTCAGGTAGGCTAATGATGGGGATTGCAGCAAACACACTGCAATGCATGCATGGACACACAAACACACACATTCTCACATAATGTTAACGTTGATATTTCTTCCTATTATTTTAGATCTGTGTTCCTCCAGAGGTCTAGCTGTTCTCTCTTCCACACTCCTACACAGAGTTAGACCTTGACATTGGACTGTGAAACAGCACTGCTAGGATTCGTCCTGCTGCATGTTCCCCTCTATCTCATTTCATATAAATGTAAATGTGTGTTAGGCCAGGTCCACCGGCCCATGTGTGTGTCTGTGGGGAGGCAGGCAGTCAGTGGGGAAATCAGCAGTGTACAGTAGTACTAACCATGGCTGAGGACTGTGTGTGTCCCTGCAGAGAATGAATGAAATGTCCACTCTGTTTGCTGCTTTCAAACCAAGCTACGCTACATAGACAAATATTGGCAGTAGAATGGTCCGTACTGAAGAGCTCAGTGCCTTTCAACGTGACACCGTTTTCGCATGCCACCTTTCCAACAAGTTAGTTCGTCAAAATTTCTGCCTGGCTAGAGGTGCCCCGGTCAACTGTAAGTGCTGTTATTGTGAAGTGGAAACGTCTAGGTACAACAAAGGAGGTAGGCCACACAAGTTCACAGGACCTGCTGAAGTGCGTACAGTGGTAAATTCGTCTGTCCTCGCTTGCAACACTCACTACCGAGTTCCAAACTGCCTCTGGAAGCAGCGTCAGCACAAGATCTGTTCGTCGGGAGTTAAATGAAATGGGTTTCCATGGCCGAGCAGCCGCACACAAGCCTAAGATCACCATGCGAAATGCCAAGTGTCAGCTGGAGTGTTGTGAAGCTCACCGCCATTGGACTCTGGAGCAGTGGAAATGAATTCTCTGGAGTGATGAATCACACTTCACCATCTGACAATCCGACGGTCAAATCTGGGTTTGGTGGATGCCTGGAGAACGCTACCTGCCGAATGCATAGTCCCTACTGTAAAGTTTGGTGGAGGAGGAATAATGGTCTAGGGCTGCTTGTCATGGTTCGGGCTAGGCCCTTTCGTTCCAGTGAAGGCTACAGCATCCAATGAAATTCTAGACGATTCTGTGCTTCCAACTTTGTGGCAACAGTTCGGGGATGGCCCTTTCCTGTTTCAGCATGATAATGCCCCCGTCCACAAAGCGAGGTCCATACAGAAATTGTTTGTCAAGATCGTAGTGGAAGAACTTGACTGGCCTGCACGGAGCCCTGACCTCAACCCCATCGACCACCTATGGGATGAATTGGAACGCCGACTGCTAGCCAGGCCTAATCGCCTAATATCAGTGACTGACATCCCTAATGCTCTTGTGGCTGAATGGAAGCAAGCCCCTGCAGCAATGTTCCAACATCTAGTGGAAAGCCTTCCCAGAAGAGTGGAGGCTGTTAAAGCAGCAAAGGGGGGACCAACTCCATATTAATTCCCATGATTTTGGAATGAGATGTTCGATGAGCAAGTGTCCACATAATGTAGGTTATGCTTGTAAAAAATAAGGGGTCAATAAGTAATTCCTGAATCGTTGTAAGATGGGGGCAAATGTAACAAGGTACCACCAAGATACCATCCCCCACTTGGTGGTACCTTGTTACATTTGCCCCCAGCTTACAACGATTCAATAATTACTTTTTGGAAACCAGTAAAAACTATCTTCAACTCAATATTTTTAACATTTGTTTCATGTATATTGAATTTTTTGCTAGAGTCTGATGCGACTGTAGCTGACTTGTGTCTTCTGTGTGTGTGTGTGTGTGTGTGTGTGTGTTTTAAGGTGGGACAGAGTCGGGTGTGACGGTAACTGATGTGTGGTGCTACATGTCTCTATTGGACAACTGGAACCTGGTGTCTCGTATGACGGTGCCTCGCTGCAGACACAACAGTCTGGTGTACGACGGGAAACTCTATACCATTGGAGGACTGGGCGTGTCAGGAAACCTGAACCATGTAGAGAGGTAAGAGACACTGACACACTTGGACACTTGTACAGTATATGCTGCTATATGTGCCTGTGGAGTGGAAGCGACTGATAAAGTGGCTTAAGCTTGTACTGCTGCTCGTGTAGCGGTAAAGGAAGCTATGCTATGCTAACAAAACACGTTTGGAAGTGCTCTGGGCTGGGAGCAGAGCGAGGAGACGAATATCCATTGTGACACAGACTAAAGTACTATCCTATTTAAGTAGGACATTTTATGTAGGCTATACTTATACTGAAGTTATTTTAGTGTCTTATATGTTACGAGGTCACATCGACTTTTACTTTTTCAATAGAGCTCCTTATGTGTTGATGTCCTCGGGCAGAAGGATGGGTATTGTATGTCCCTGTGTGTGCAACTGTCTCGAGCTGTAGAAAAACGTTCAACTTGAAGGACGGTTAACGTCAAACTTAATTATTAGTGGTAAAAATCCATTTATGATCGGAAATAAACTCTTCCCTTCGCGGCAGTCTAACAATGAGACTGGAAGCCTCTGAGGCAATACGAATGGCAGTGGTAAAATGGCTTCATCTTCTGCTGCTCTCAACACAGTCTCGCACTCACACACACACACAACTGGGGTGAAATGTCTTCATCTTCTGCTGCTCTCAACACAGTCTCGCACTCACACACACACACAACTGGGGTGAAATGTCTTCATCTTCTGCTGCTCTCAACACAGTCTCGCACTCACACACACACACAACTGGGGTGAAATGTCTTCATCTTCTGCTGCTCTCAACACAGTCTCGCACTCACACACACACACAACTGGGGTGAAATGTCTTCATCTTCTGCTGCTCTCAACACAGTCTCGCACTCACACACACACACAACTGGGGTAAAATGGCTTCATCTTCTGCTGCTCTCAACACAGTCTCGCACTCACACACACACACAACTGGGGTGAAATGTCTTCATCTTCTGCTGCTCTCAGCCGGGCTGGGAAGATTAAACTGAGCAATCAAAAGAACATAACAGAACGTATTACAACAGGCCACCGCTGCTCATTACAGAATGGAGTGGCTCTCCCAAGCCCCTCTCTCTCTCTTAATGTGGCAGAATACATACACACACACACACACACACACGAGATAACACACACACACACCACACAGACACACACACACTGAAGCTGTTCTCTCTCCGTGTAACAGCGGTCCCTCAAATGGATTCATCTCATTTGATATGTCCCCATAACGCTGCCATGCTGTGTCATTAAGACTGTGTCTGGCTGGAATACTGAGATCTGTAATGGAAACACGTTTGATTCCTCTGCCTCGAGTCGCGGCTCGTAATTGCAGACCTAACATTGTCCCCAGGCTAGAGTTGCTGGCACGTAAGAGCCTGGTAACAGTGTGGGACTGTTTGGGACTTAGGGGGTGTGGATTTACTGAGTGACATGATAATCAATTCAAATTCTGAGCGGTTCACACCACTATGAGACGTTGCTCCAAATCGTGGCGGGAAAAGTGTTTATGTTGCACTACGGCAATAATTCCCCAGAACCCGAGGTAGAAGGAACATATTGCCGTTCATGCTAATTGGTAGCTAGCGTAACTCTGTTAGCCGCCCTGTAACACTGTACACTAATGTCTTCAGATAGAAAGATTAAAGACATGCAGTCAATGGCAGTTTGATAATGTATTTTGTGCTTGTGCAGAACACTATCCCATTAAAAAGTGCAAGCGCAGTCTTTTTCGCCCCAATGGTGCGGAATGCTACAACTGCTGTAAAGCACTGGAGGAGATTGTTAGACCCATCTCTGTGGGAGATGGCTTGCCACTGGCAGTTTGCGAAAAGTGTCAAACTCTTCTTAGGAAGATACTACAAAAGCAGCTGTGAATTGGTGAGAAATATGCAGATTATTTAGAGAAAGATAGAGTAGATAGACTCATGGAGAATCCATGATGGACAAGCTAACCTATTTCTCTTTGTTGCACACACAAACACAAAAAACATAATTGCCCCCCCCCCCCCCATCCCCTCGGGGGAGGATCTAAGGGTTGCTGTAAATGCTGATGGACTGAGAGACCAGACAATTAAAACCAGCGGTTGTGTCGGCCGTTCTGAGGCACTCTGAAACCAGACGTTTCGACAGAGCGAGAGCCGGTTGGTGGGCGAGATCATTGCCGACCTAAGCAGTGCACCTAGGCATTTACAGCCGAACAAAGCTGCGGTGTGTGTGTGTGCGTGTTTTAATGATGATGCTCAGAAACCCTCAGCCAAGTCTCAATGATCAACAATCGTCTGTCAGCCACAAACAGTCAAAAAGATCTCTTGCTTGTTACCGGGGAACTCGGATGAATCGAAGGCAGTGGTGGAGAGTCAACGAAGTGTAAGGGGTTGAACAGTGAACAGAGTGGTGTGAACTACTAATGGACCTTCCTAAACAGCAGGAGACTCAATCTGAGCATAATGTCGCAGGGTTGAGGAACATAAGAAAAGTTACTTCAGTGCTGCGTCTTGTCTTATCTGAGTGTGTGTGTGGACTGTGTGTGTGTGTGTGTCCGTGCTGCGTGGCTTACTGGTTGTAATTGCTCCCCAGGTAGCCGAGAGCTCCTTGTCTGAAGGATATTTATACTCCCGGCGTCACATACACACACACAAACTCAGCAATTTACACACCCGGTGTCGTTAAGCCATTTATAGTAATTTCTTTCCAGTATGGCTGGGCCAGCTAAGCATATGGATTTCTCATCAAAACATGACAGGACTTGAACCTTTGCTCTCTAAAGACTTCTCACTGCCGTCTCACAGTCGGTCTCTCATTTGCTATCTAGTGTATGAACATATGGTGGTAGAGTAGGGCTGTCTGTTGGTGGCCATCCGTCATGAAAATGAATAGAAACTGCCACACGCTGCCCCTGCAAAGTACAGTCCAGTGCATTTTGCAAACAGCTCCAGGGTTGGGGTCAATTTCAATTCCAGCCCATTCAGGAAGTACACTGAAATCCCAATTCCGATCACATTCAACACTTTTCCATTTAAGAAAATGTGGAATAGGAATTTGGTTTACTTTCTGGAATTGACCCCAACCGTGGTCAGCTCTCCATCCATTGACCATATTTTGGTTCTTCCCAGCATTGTTTTATGGGATGGCGTTTTGCGCAGTTTGCTTGAGTTGTCGTCAGGGGTCTGTCTTGTCTATCTACTGTATCTGTCTATCTGTTTGATGCAGTGGTGTGTGATTTTATATAGTGGTGTGTGTGAGTGGCTGGTTTAGTATGCAGTATGCTCTAGCAGCCCTAGCAGCAGACTAACTGGGCCTCTGCCCTGATGCTCTGCAGCCAGAGTTGATTTGCTCTACTCAGACACTGATTGGCATGCCTGATTGAGGTTTGTTTACAGGCCTGTCTCCCAGTGTGTGTGTGTGTGTGTGTGTGTGTGTGTGGTGTGTGTGTGTGTCTCTCTACCCATCTCATTTGTCAGTCAAGACCTTAGCCCCAACCTCGGCGCCTCCACCCGCCCTGCCTCCTAATTTGTAGCCCGGGCGTCCATCTTGCTCTTGGTTTCACGGCTCCTAACTGTGAAATTCTCCTACGTTCACAATGATGTCCTCAATCAGTCTGTCTCAGGGCTGCTGCCTTTTTTTCTTCTTCTACCAGCTCAGCAGGAAACCACAGCAACAGTGTACTGTATCTGCATCACTCACACCCTATGTATTCTACACACCAGTCTCAATAGAATAGGAACCACGCTAGTCAGTAGGAGCCAAAGACCTAAGAAGAAGACACACAAGGTGTGTGCAGACGCACAAGGTGTCTGCAACAGATAATAATCTTGAGGAAACAAAAATACATTCTCACGTTCAACATCTGGGAGTGTTTAGGGTCCAACTTAATTTTTTCAAGCTAGTCAAGGCAGATCCCTATAAGATGAATGGCAAAGTATTCAGCACGCAGTACTACCTTACTACCTTAGTAACTCACAATCAGGTATCCATGTCGTGCACCGGCACGTTGAACCGCTAGCCAACCTTATTGCCACATTTGAATAATCATGATTTAATGACGTGTCAATCACCGATGGTTTTGTTCTATTAATCGAGTACAATGTACAGGCAGACGGGCACTTTCCATTACCAGTTTATATTGAATGAAGACTATTAGCTAGCAACATGTCTAGCAGTACTTAATAGGGAAAGGGGAATACCTAGTCAGTTGTCCAACTGAATGTATTCCGCATTTAAGCCAACTCTTCTGAAACAGAGAGGTGCGGGAGGCTGCCTTAATCGACATCCACGTCTTTGGCGCCTGGGGAACAGTGGGTTAACCTTGCTCAGGGGCAGGACGACAGATTTTTACCTTGTCCGCTCGGGGATTCGATCCAGCAACCTTCCGGTTACTGGCCCAATGCTCTGATACAGTGATATGGTGTGTAGTTTAACACGCCTAGTATTCTCTAGTCTAGACTCTAGGACAGCGTTTTCCAATCTCATCCTCAGGGACCACCGGTCCAGTCATTCCACATGTTCGTCCTATTCCACCACAAGGACAACTGATTCAACTTGTCAACTGATCGTCATTGCTTTTGATGAGTTGAATCAGGTGTTCTATATAGAACAACATCCCTGAGGGACTGGTGGTTAGGTAAAGAAGTGAAGATGGTTTTGTTACTACTTTGGGAGAGTCCTAGGCTGCATAGAAATGTCTTTTCCCCGTAAAGTGTTGGAATGTTTTTTATTTTGTTCCATTGCTGTGCTGCCCAGTGAGTTTCAATTCTGTTCTGATGAGGTGAATTTCACTTTCTCCGTTTCGTGTGTGTGTGAAGGTTAAACTTGTCTCAGTCTTGGCCTTCACAGAGGTATAGGTCTTAGGTAAATGTTAAATGTGTCTTTTCACAACGTTTCATATTCATACCCCTTGACTTCATTGTTGTTACAGCCTGAATTCAAAATTGATTAAGTAGATTTGTTTTACCCATCTACACACAACACTCCATAATGACAAAGTGAAAGCATGTTTTTAGAATTTTTTTCGTAAATTTATTAAAAATCAAATACCAAAATATCTAATTTACTTAAGTATTCACACCCCTGAGTAGGTCTCAAAGAGCTTTGCACACCTGGATTGTGCAACATTTGCCCATTATTTCAAGTTCTAACCTAAATGGCTCCCAATCAAATCAAAAATGCACTGTCATGTTAACAAACAACATATTTATTTGTATTTAACTTTTGATTTAACTGCACAAGTCAGTTAAGAACAAATTCTTATTTACAATGACGACCTACCCCGACCTAACCTTAACCCGGACGACGCTGGGCCAATTGTGCGCGGCCCTATGGGACTCCCAATCACGGCCGGTTGTGATACAGCCTGGCATCGAACCAGGGTCTGTAGTAACGCCGCTAGCACCAAGATGCCGCTGCGCCACTCGGGAGCCCCCCTAAAAACAGGACAGGTCAAAGGGAAATGAACAATATGGAATGGACAATCACAACTGTTGTCCAGGAGTTTCACCCCACTGTTTTAATTTTGACATGCTGATCATGTTGAAAGAAATAATACTTCTGCATTTCCCGCAGTGTCAACACATTGCAAATAGGCTCACCATAACTCCTCATAAAGTTGGGTAGCTTATATTCAGAGCTTAAATAGCCAAAATGATTAGTCACAGGAAACAGGATTAATAAAGCCTGCTTTACAAATCGTGGGCCTCCCACACGGATAGGCATTCATAAAATTAATATTTTGTCCGGTCGTGACCAGCCTTGCTTGGCCCAAACATAGACGTCTATAAATTGTCATTTTAACTTTCATTCAGAACCAAAAATGAGCCTGATTTCAACATCTGGAAAATACATATTTTCAACGTCTAGAAAATACGTATTTTCAACATTCGGACTTCAACGTCTGGAAAATACATATTTTAGATGTCATGTTAATATCGTTACTGAGACTAGTTTTGCAGGGTAGATTAATGATGGAATAAAAAAAAAAACGTAACGTAGCAAAATGTGGAAAAAGGGACGGGGTCTGAATACTTTCCGAATGCGCTGTATGTTGTGTAGTGGTCGACCTTGCCCTGCTCTGGCCTTCTGTCTTGTCACAATAAAAATGTTGAACTTTTCTTCTCAGAAAAACGGTTGTTGCAAACTTCTACAGTAGGTGTTTCTTTTCAGGCCAGTCTCCAGCATTGGACGAAAGCACAGTGTGTAATAATCAACCTATGTATCAATTCATATTAAATGTAAATTGCACCGATTTTTCCCTCTTCCATCCTCTACCCACTCTCTATTCCAGAGAGGACAGTGCATTACAGTCCATATCTTTATCGTGTCTCTGACACACACTGTAAACTCAGTGAGATACTCACACATTCAGCTCGACACACACACACACACACACACACAGCTGACTACCGATTGGAAAAGGTATTCAGGGCATTCAGCCGCCAGTCAGACAGAGAGAAAGGACATTGTGCGAGCGCGTGTTTGTGTGTGGTGGTTTGCGTGCTTACCTTCTTGTGTACGTCCGTCCTTGTGTGTGTGTGTGTGTGTGTTTGCTCCTTGTGGTCCATTGAGGAAAAGAGTGTTAGCCTGTTCACGCCTGTCCCGGTCTCCTCTGTCTCTCCTCTATAGAAGGCCCAGTCTCCACTCAGTGTGGTTGTATAGAAGCTCTACTCAGCCTGGCTGTATAGAGTGGTTGTGACAGTAATCGGCTCCATTGTCTGCCTGCTAGAGGAAGCTGTCAAGCCATCGTGAGAGATACGCCCCCACTTATTTATGCCGTTCTACACACACACACACACAAGCGCCCGTTCACCTCTAGACACACCTTTGCCCTGCAAACACACACACATACACGTATGCATGATACATACACTCACAGATACACACACACACACACTCTCCCATTTAAACACTCATACATGCACACACGTACACCGTTCATACACTGGCATGGACACACACCCTCCTTTGCTGACAGTACCCATGTAGCACTGAGAAAAACTGCTGCACCGCAAAGCAAACCCCTCCAGCCTCTTTCCCCTGTCTCCTTTTCCTAATGTGGCATGTTGATGAGCTGTTTGCCTGTGCCTGTGTTTCGGCTTGGTGCTGGGAGAGGAGAGGGGGGTGTGCGGGTCTCTGTAGCCCAACGGCAGAGCTCCGTGATGAGGTAAAGTTAGTTCCAGACCCCTGCTGTGGAGGTCCCCCCCTACAGAGCTAATCCTCAACTCCCCAGGATTAACAACTTCACAACCCTGTCCCCTACTGTGCAGTCAAGGCTCCGCCTTACCGCCTTCCTGCTAATCCCCCCCACCCCCTTTTCTTTCCACTCTCTCCCCTACTTTTTACACTCCGCTTTCCCCCCACACCCACTTTTCCACTCCCAAAACACATTCTTGCTCCATCTACCTTTTGCCCTGACCTTGCTCTCCTTCTACCCCCTTATTCTTTCTTCCCCCTTTCTCTTCCCCCCTCCTCTCTCCTCTCCTTCTTTATCTCATCCCTCTCTCTCTCTGCTGTGTAAATGGGTATGAAGGCCGATTCAGCTGAACTCCCCTTCATCCTTCACTAATTATCAACCTCTCCTCTCTCTGTCTGTATTTCCCCTCTACCCCGGACGTATGGATGTGTTTGTGACCGTAGGGGGGTGTGTGTGTGTGTGTGTGTGTGTGTGTGTGTGTGTGTGTGTGTGTGTGTGTGTGTGTGTGTGTGTGTGTGTGTGTGTGTGTGTGTGTGTGTGTGTGTGTGTGTGTGTGTGTGTGTAAGTGTGTGTGTGTGTGTGAGTAAGTGTTTGACCTTAGGCTGTGCTTTGCCAGCTCTGTGGGGTGGCTATATGCGTCTCTGATTTAGTCTCCGGCGCCAGGAGGGAGGAAGAACGTCCCAAAAAGTCTAAGAATCATCTTTCTTTCTTTCCTCATCTCTTCCTTCATCTCTCTCTCTCCATCTTTTCGTTTATCTGTTTTACCTCTCTCTCACCCCTCTCCCTTCATCCCTCTCTTACATAGTATTGAGCTGTTGTAGTATACCTGATGGCTATATTAAAGCCAGATCATCTGAGTTATCCCTGACACACCAGCTTCATCCTCCTTTCACAAGAAGGGCCTGAGGTGTGTGTGTGTGTGTGTGTGTGTGTGTGTGGAAGATGGAGAGTATAATGGAACGTGTGTGCGCACGCACATGTGTGTGTGCGAAGGCCTGAGGTTTGTGTGGGAGAGGATGATAAAACGGGGATGTCTTGGGAGGCCTGCACCGTCCCTCGTGGGGTTCCAGGCGACATCCAGACAAACAGGCATGGCTGAGATGGGTGGGTTAGGCCTCGGCCTGGGGAGAGTATTAGTGGAGGGGAGAGGGTGAGTGGAGATGAGACAGGGAGGTAATGGGTGTGTGTATGTGTGTGCTTGTGTTTTACCAGGCTAATAAACGACTAGCAGACGGTTTTGGGTGATTTCCAGGTTTTACCAGCAGGCTAATCATTTCTCTGTCTCTCTCCCCCTTCCCTCTCCCCCCCTCTTCCCACCTCCCTCTCTCCCCCCTCTTACCACCTCCCTCTCTTCCCACCTCCCTCTCTCCCCCCCTCTTCCCACCTCCCTCTCTTCCCACCTCCCTCTCTCCCCCCTCTTTCCACCTCCCTCTCTCCCCCCTCTTTCCACCTCTCTCTCTCCCCCCTCTTTCCACCTCCCTCTCTCCCCCTTCTTTCCACCTCCCTCTCTCCCATCCTCTTAGCATTCTATAGATCATTAGAAACATCTCAGGGCTATAAAGAAAGTAGAAAAGGAAAGAAGAGACTGACAGGAAGAAAGATAAAGAGGCATTAAACTACAGCTCACACTTCTATGCTAAAGTCAAATTGTTGTTCAATATTTTGTTTCTCAATAGATTATTGTGTTTCTATCTCCTGCCTTGGGTATAGGCTCTGAGATTAAATAGGCTATGCTGTCGCACTCCTATCGCACAGCAACATGTCTTCTTGTCTGATGAAACAAAAATAGAACAGTTTGTAATAACCATTGTTATGTATGGAGGAAAAAGGGGGATGCTTGCAAGCCGAAGAACACCATCCCAACCGTGAAGCACCGGGGTGGCAGTATCATTTTGTGGGGGTGCTTTGCTGCAGGAGGGACTGGTGCACTTCAGAAAATAGATGGCATCATGAGGATGGAAAACTGTGGATATATTGAAGCAACATCTCAAGACATCAGTCAAGAAGTTAAAGCTTGGTCTCAAATGGGTCTTCCAAATGGACAATGACCCCAAGCATACTTCCAAAGTTGTGGCAAAATGGCTTAAGACAACAAAGTCAAGGTATTGGAGTGGCCATCACAAAGCCCTGACCTCAATCCTATAGAAAATGTGTGGGCAGAACTGAAAAAGTGTGTGTGAGCAAGGAGGCCTACAAACCTGACTCAGTTAGACCAGCTCTGTCAGGAGGAATGGGCCAAAATTCACCCAACTTATTGTGGGAAGCTTGTGGAAGGCTACCCGAAATATTTGACTACCAATACTAATTGAGTGTGTCTCAACTTCTGACCCAGTGGGAATGTGATGAAAGAAATAAAAGCTGAAATAAATCATTCTCTCTATTATTCTGACATTTCACATTCTTAAAATAAAGTGGTGACCCTAACTGACCTAAGACAGGGCATTTTTACTAGGATTAAATGTCAGGAATTATGAAAAACGGAGTTTAAATGTATTTGGCTAATGTGTATGTAAACTTCCGACTTCAACTGTACTTCAAAGTAAAAGATCAACTGTTTGGTCACCTGTGAAATTAAACTGTAGGCTGTAAACCGGTTTGCATACAGCAAAACACATAGCTTATCTATTTACTAGGCTACTATAGGCCCAATTAAGCGAGAGATGCACGTGGTAATTTGTTGTATGGCTACTTTAGGAATATGAACCCATAGATTCCTATGTCCAATTATTTTAGATTCCAAAAATAAAATGTATAGATTTTCGCTCTTCTCACTAACGGTAAATGGCTGCATGTAGGGCTGTGACGGTCATGGAATGTTGAATAAAGGTAATTGGCCAACCAAATGATCGTGGTCACCGTGATAACCGTAAAAAATACTGACTCTTAACTGCGTTTGCTGCCATAGAAATAGAAAAGCTGTCATCAGGGTAAAGGGAGGCTACTTTGAAGAATCTCAAATATATTTTGATTAGTTTAACACTTTTTTGGTTACTGCATGATTCCATATGTGTTATTTCATAGTTTTGATGTCTTCACTCTTATTCTGCAATTTAGAAAATAGTACAAATAAAGAAAAACCCTTAGGTGTTTTCAAACTTTTGACTGGTGCTGTATGTAAATGAATGTGTTAACTGCTTATATGCTCATAATACCTGTAAAATGACATGTACTGATTAATATTGTGAAACATATTGAAGATAACAGGCAGACAGTAAATACTGATATGAATATGAAAAGATGTTTCTATTTTCACAGACAAAAAAATACCATAATATTTCTCTAATAGTTAGCTTTGACTAAATATTATTCCTTTAATGGGCAACTCAACCCCCTGGTAGAGCATATTTCCTAAAATTATGAAATTAACTTTTTTATAATTTCATTGTTCTTAAATAATGTTTTAGAGCTCAACAACATTTTACAGTCTTATAATTTCCCATTTTATACACAATGCTGAAAATGTGTGATTAATGAGGGTCGGTTTTGCTAACGTTCACTTCCTGGTTTTCGACCATCTTTGAATGTGTGTTTAAAAAGAATACAGGAGTCCGACAATGAAAACCACATGATCATTTTACTAATTGGCATTGGTTGAGATGATAAAATATGCCAAACAAAATTCATGTTTAATTTAATATTGGTTGTCAAAATTAGCTCAACTGCCCAGTTGAGCTGCCAGTTAAAGGATTAAGAGTTCGTATTACCGCTGAAAAGGACTCAACCACACGAATGCCCAGCATTCATGTTCATTACACACACAAAAAAATATCATTTATTTTTATTTGACGGTTATTTTATTTTCAAGACAGTCTTCATCCATGACCTTCAGGTATATGGTAATAGTGCCAGCCTAGCTGCATCTTGTTTGCCATTTGCACAAAATTCTTACTTTTCTGCTTGCAATACAATACTTCAACCACTAGAAAATGTGTGTTCACACAAAGGACATTCTCAAGTTCAATTTTTGCTGGAAATCTGGCCCTAGCAGGTTTTGGGGAATATTTTGTACAAGTGTGTGTTCTGATCTAGTGTGTGTGTGTGTGTGTGTGTGTGTGTGCGGATTGAGAATAAGTAATTGGTGTGTGACCTACAGTGATTTTGCATGTCCTACTTGACGCCCACATCCAATTAAACTGGCATACCGTCTCTCACACACTCTCTTTCTCTCACACACACACACACACACACACACACACACACACACACACACACACACACACACACACACACACACACACTTTGTCTCCAGTCCTCTCTTGACTGTTTCAAGGTGCCCTCTCAACAGTCTCAAATTAGTGTTATGGTTGGCGGAGGATGCCAGAGTAGCAGCAAGGGTCTCGAGTGTGCTGCCCCCCCCCCCCCTCCCCCTACACACAGATATGGACAGACTGCAGTGTACAGGGCAGTTTGTAAATTAGTTTATTCACATGGATTATGGGTAAATCTGGGAGGGCCAGTGTAAACGGTCCGGCATTAGATGGTGACAGGGCGTGTGTTTTTCCAGGGCCGGCTCCAGCCTTTTGGGGGCCCTAAGCAACATTTGGTTGGGGGGGCCCCACCTTGTGCAAAAACATTTTAGTGGCCTCCCTCTTGACCTTTGAGATAAACATTTACACAAAAAAAAATCTAAATGCAAAGTGTTAGTCCCATGTTTCATGAGCTGAAATAAAAAATCCCTGAAATTTTCCATACGCACAAAAAGCTTATTTCTCTCAAATGTGCACAAATTTGTTTACATCCCTATTAGTGAATATTTCTCCTTTGCCAATATAATCCATCCACCTGACAGGTCTGGCATATCAAGAAGCTGCTTAAACAGCATGCTCATTACATGGGTGCACCTTGTGCTGAGGACAAAAAAAATACCACTTTAAAATGTGAAGGTTTGTCACTCAACACAATGCTACAGATGTCTCAAGTTTTGATTTGGCATGTTGGCTTCAGGAATGTCCACCAGAGATGTTGCCAGAGAATTTAATGTTCGTTTCTCTACCATAAACTGCCTCCAAAGTTTTTTTAGAGAATTTAGTAGTATGTCAGACGGGCCTCACAACCTCAGACCACATGTAACCATGCCAGCCCAGGACCTCCACATCCGGCTTCTTGAAACACATGGGAAACTCAAGGATTGGGGGAGGTGGGGTGCCTTGGATTATTTTGGTCTGTAATAAAGCCCTTTTGTGGAGAAAAACAAATTCTGATTGGCTGGGCCTGGCTCCCCAGCCCAGTCATGTGAAATCCATAGATTAGGGCCTAATACATTTATATCAATTGACTGATTTCCTTATATGAACTGTAACTCAGTAAAATGTTGGAAGTTGTGTTTATATTTTTGTTCAGTATAGTTTTAAAGTTCATTTCCTGCAAATCTACACATTTTTCCATGGTGCGGAAAGAAAACGCGGACATTTTCCCCCCCATGTGTAATGGGTGCGTGCTGGTGGCAGGGAAGTTAGGCGCAGGAGAGTGAACTTGGTATAAACAGAGCAGTTGAGTAAATGCTAAAAAACTCAGAAAACCAATATATACAAAAATAATATACAAGGGTACAAAACCCATGACACCAGAACATGACACCAGAACATGACTTGCACAAAACATACAACAAACAATCACCGACAAAAACATGAGGGGAAACAGAGGGTTAAATACACAACATGTAATTGATGGGATTGAAACCAGGTGTGATTAGAAGACAAGACAAAACCAATGGAAAATGAAAAATAGGTCGGTGATGGTGGAACTCTCGCAGCATAGAAGGATCCAACACATCCTCCACCAGAACCAAGCATCTCTCCTCCGGACCATGCCCCTCCCAGTCCACGAGGTACTGAAGGCCCCTCGCCCGACGTCTCGAATCCAGTATGGAACAAACGGAGTACGCCGGGGCCCCCTCGATTTCAAGAGGGGGCGGAGGAACCTCCCGCACCTCAGACTCCTGGAGCGGGCCAGCCACTACCGGCCTGAGGACAGACACATGGAACGAGGGGTTAATGCGGTAATCGGGGGGAAGCTGTAACCTGTAACAAACCTCGTTCACTCTCCTCAGGACTTTAAACCAATATATACAATATATACAAAATATATACAAAAAGAATATAAAGGGGTACAAAACCCATCGCACACCAGAACATGACACCAGAACATGAAACAGAGGGTTAAATACACAACATGTAATTGATGGGATTGAAACCAGGTGTGATAGAAGACAAGACAAAACCAATGGAAAATGGATCAGCGATGGCTAGAAGGTCGGTGACGTCGATCGCCGAACACCGCCCGAACAAGGAGCGGGACCAACTTCGGCGGAAGTCGTGACACCATGAAGTGGAGATACATTTAATGTTAATATGATATCTGAATGACTAACAAAATCAATGGGGCCCCTGGACGCATGCCCGGTTGGTATTTGGCCATGATTACTACAAGTTTATACACTGAGTGTACAAAACATTAGGAACACCTTCCTAATATTTGGTTGCAACACACCCCTCTACCCTTTTGCCCTCAGAACAGCCTCAATTCGTCGGGGCATGGACTCTACAAGGTGTCCAATGCTTCCCACAGTTGTGTCAAGATGGCTGGATGTCCTTTGGATGGTGGACCATTCTTGAAACACACGGGAAACTGTTTAGTGTGAAAAACCCAGCAGCGTTTCAGTTCTTGACACACTCAAACCGGTACCTCTGGCACCTACTATCATACCCTGTTCAAAGGCACTTTAATCTGTTGTCTTGCCCATTCACCCTCTGAATGGCACACGTACACAATCCATGTCTCAATTGTGTCAAGGCTTGAAAGTTGTTATTTTACTTGTCTCCTACCCTTCATCTACACTGATTTTGAAGTGGATGTAACAATAAGGGATCATAGCTTTCACCTGGATTCACCTGGTCATTCTACAGTACCAGTCAAAGGTTTGGACACACCTACTCATTCCAGGGTTTTTCTTTATTTTTACTATTTTCTACATTGTAGAATAATAGTGAAGACATCTAAACTATGAAATAACACATATGGAATCATGTAGTAACCAAAAAAGTGTTGAACAAATATTTGAGATTCTTCAAAGTAGCCACCCGTTGCCTTGATGACAGCTTTGCACACTCTTGGCGTTCTCTCAACCAGTTTCTGACTCTTAGTGACTTGATCAGAAGAACAGGAGGAGGGGAAAAAACATCAAAGATAGTGATATGACACCCGTCCTTTTTAGGTACCTGCCTGATGTATTGGAAATAAATAATACCTACTGAATAGACTCTCAGCAATAGGGTTACTGCCATTCTTTGATCCTGTTTGCTTTGATTACATGACTGAAGTTTCTGCTACGAAGCTAAATGCATTTTCTTGTCCAAGTAAACCAAGGTCACTATACATTGTGATGCATGGATGGATACCAACTCAGTAGCCTAGTGGTTAGTGTTCGCACTAATATAGGAAGGTTAGGAGTTCGATCCCGGACACAATCTCTGCTTAATTAACACTAAGAAAGATTGGTGGTAAAGGCCCTGCGATGGACCAGCGTCCTGTCCAGGGGGTGTACTTGTACATCAAGCTGCCACACGCTACAGAAACAGGATATAGTCTCCTGCTCCTATGAGATGTTCCGAAAGTTACTTAGCACAATACTAACTTATTTACAAGTCCCTTACAGAGCAGAACACATCTGTCTGTCTCACAGACAAAGACACACACAGACGCAGTCACATATGCACATACACACACACACACACACACTAACGGAAAACTGTAATTATACAGTAATTGTTTATATTATCAACAGTAAAATACTGTGAAATGTTTTACTGCAGCATACTGTAAATATGGGTCATTGTGGGAAAGATTTGCTGTATTTTGCGACTGCTACTGTAATTCCATCCCACAGAATATAGTACTGTACCGTATCTTTGGAGTGGCAAAAACCTTTTGACCACTAGTGGGTGCGTGGTATTGTTGTTTCTGGCTCATTAACATATTTTGAGGCATGCCTTGTAAGAGGCTATATTTGTTGCACCAATTAGTGAAGGTGCTTTACCAATTTAACTGGTATGTGGTACTAGTGCCCCATCAATTGAATGTGTATAGGGGACAGATTGGAGTGACAGCAAGTCTTAAACCATTAATGCAGAGGAGGCTGGTGGAAGGAGCCATAGGAGGACAGGCTCATTGTAATGGCTGGAATGGAATCATTGGAACGGTATCAAACATATGGAAACTACATGTTTGACACTGTTCCATTTATTCCATTCCAGCCATTACAATGAGCCTGTACTCCTATGGCTCCTTCCACTAGCCGCCTCTGCTTTAATTGTTAAGCATTTTACCATGTCCTTTTGGTCTGTTATGCCTTGTAGTCACTGCCTGTTTGGAAGCCTTTGTTAAGGCCTCTAGAAGTAGAAGTGATATACACTGAGTATATCAAACATTAGGAACAACTTCCTAATATTAGTTGCACGCTAAATCCCCCCCTGTTGAGCGTGAAAAACCCAGCAGCTTTGCAGTTCTTGACATACTCAAAACGGTGCGCCTGGCACCTAATACCATACCCCATTCAAAGGCACTTAAATATTTTGTCTCACCCTCTGAATGGCACACATACACAATCCATGTCTCAAGGCTTAAAAATCATTCCTTAACCTCTCTCCTCCCCTTCATCTACACTGATTGAAGTGGATTTGACAAGTGACATAAATAAGGGATCATAGCTTTCACTTAGATTCACCTGGTCAATCTATGTCATGGAAAGAGCAGGTATTCTTAATGTTTTGTATACTCAGTGTAAAACACCAAATATTCGTTGATACTGTATGCTGTAATGTTAAAACACATTACCTTGCAGCCAACCTACTTGCACCATTTCCATGTAATTACAGCAAAATACTGTGAAATACAAACCCCAATCCCCTCATTGAATTTCATCCATCCATTCATTCATTCATTCATTACGATTATGGTAGCATTTAATTTTTTTACAGTATAATAGTCAATTCTACAATATTGTACTGTGTCATTACACAGTACTTGCTTTGCTACTGTATTTATATTACAGTGGGTGTACTGTAATTTTAAATACAGTAACTTACTTGCCAATGATCTGCCTGTAAGTTACTGTCAAATTCACAGCAACCCCTTTACAGTACACACACACTGTGCCGGTTCCAGGCATAAGCAACATAAGCGGTCGCTTAGGGCCCTTTATCACCCCCTAGGAACTCAGTCCGGGTCTTGACTTACTATTGAGAGTTAGAATAGTACAATACACAAGGTGCAATTTTGAAATGTGTTTTTGCATCAGCAGTTTTTCTCTAATGTCAGTCACTGACAGTCACTCAATTAACCATGTCAGTGAAGTTTTTGATTGGTAGTTAGTCTAGCCAGCTATCTAAACTTGCAGTAATGCCGAATACCAACCGGGCACGCAGGCCACGTGCCTAGGGTCCCTGATCTCCAGGGGGCCCCCATTGATTTTGTTAGTCATTCAGATTTCATCTTAACAAAAGTAATTACAAAATGTGTAGAATTGCAGGAAATTAGCTATAAAACTGCAAACATTTATCTACACCCCATGGGAAAATGTGTAAAATTGCAGGAAATGAAAAAAGGGGGCCACTAAATGTTTTGGTGTGAGGTGGGGGGGCCCCCCCAACAAAATCTATCTTAGGGCCCCCAAAAGGCTAAAGCCAGCCCTGCTTGGACACCAAAGTGAGACTGTAGGATTCTAACGTCACCCAGTGATGAGGCAATTAACAAGCTCTGACCCGTGGAACACAGAAACACACACACAAACTCTCATTTAGCATGACGGGGTGACTGCACATTGTGATTTTAAAAAGCTGTCGGTATCAAACGCACATACACGCACAGCATCACACTGCTTCAAGTGTCTTTATAGTAAAATCACAGGTGGCAAACTGCTGCTCTAACTTTACCTCAGCAGGAGAGAAACACATGAGTGGAGGTGTGGAGAGAGAATTGTGGTGAGATGGAATGCATGCAGAGAAAGAACATGTTCCTTAGAGATGCCTCTCTCTCTCCACTACACTCTCTCCATCCCCTTCGCTCTCCCCCATCTCTCTTTCCGTCTCGTGTTTCCTATGTCAGTGACCTTCATTGTGCGAATAAACAGTGAAGTTCTGAGTCGAGGCACAGATCAGTGTTGTTTTTTCCCCAGGACATATCACACATTATCACACATCTTGTCATCTTTGCTGTAACTGAGACCGGGAGAGAGAGTGTGTGTCATAATCTGGAGCTTAGCACTCTACTGCAACACACACACACACACACACACACACACACACACACACACACACACACACACACACATAGACACACACACATAGACACACACCATTCTTGGCAAGCTAACCTCTATTAAACCCCATTTACCATAGCCTTATTTATTATCAGTTAGGCTGTCTGGGCTCCTATTGTTATGGTGAATAAACTACAGACTACCTGCAGAAGGCTTAACAACAGCAACAATTTAGATAGGGTTTTACCGTAGAGAGGTGGGTAACCCCAACCCTTTAACCCTAACCTTGGACTTACCCTGACCTTAGCCTTAGCTCCAGCCCCAACACTAACCCTACCTCTAGCCCTAACCCCAAACCTAACCACAGCCTCAGTTGTTCAGTGTGTGATGTAATCACTCTGCGAAAGTAACTCTGCTGGCACTGACCTCCAAACAGCCCAACACTTCCTCCTCCAGGGTACGAGAGATGAAGACGAGATGGAGACCTGAATAGCACTGATAACCTTCTACTTCCATACGTCCTTTTCCCTAAACACACACACACACACCTCGCACATACACACTCCCCCCAGTTCCCCGTCCCCCCTTTCTCTCTCTCTTTCTCTCTCATGGATGTCAGTAGACCCAATGTGTCTGTACTGTGAATTAATGACTCCAACCTAAGTGTATGTAAACTTCCGACTTCAACTGTACATACATACATACATACATACATACATACATTTTGCCTCCCAAGATCAACAGTTTTTCTGTTTATGATATCAGAGGATTCGCTCCATGTGTAAATAAACAAACTCATGTTTCATCTGACACATACTCCTCAGTTTAAAATCCTTTATTTTTGCAGTAAATGTTTGTTTATGGCCTGATTCAGTCTCTGTCTTGTAAACAGCTCCCCCAGTGACCTTGGCTACTCTCCTCACCAACAGCCACAGTATTGACAACCACTAAACACACGATGGATGTGGTTTCACACCTATGCTATCTGACACGATTGCATTTCACTCTTCCAACCAATTGGTGTGTAATTTACTTCATTCACACACATGCAAACGCACACAAACAAACAGGGACATGTTGTGCCGGCAGACGGGGCCAACAGTCATGGTGTCAACCCTTGTCACCTTGGTGTGTATTGGTTTGGTCTTGAAGTCGTTGCCAGGGAACTCTGTGTCATGTCCAAACTGTCCAAGCTAGCCTGTCCAAGCTAGCATATTGCTATGTAATACTGCAGTTTCTAAATACACATTTCAAATGTATTGAAAAATGCCTTGCAGATGAATTAACAACATGTTAATTATCTCTCCTTCTCCCTCTTGTTCTGTGTGTTGGCATGAGGTATGAACCATCACTAACCAGTCCTTGTCCCTCTCCTCTCCATAGGTACGACACCATAACCAACCAGTGGGAGACTGTGTCTCCGCTCCCCAAGCCGGTGCACTCTGCAGCAGCCACAGTGTGCGGGGGGAAGGTGTATGTGTTTGGAGGGGTGAACGAGGCGGGCCGATCGGCGGGAGTACTGCAGTCATACGTCCCTCAGACCAACTCCTGGAGCTTCATAGAGTCACCCATGATAGGTAAGAGTCAATACTGTAACTGTAACAGCCCTTAAAGAAAAACCACATGATTTCACATGTGTGTTTTTGGAACACTTCTCATGTGATCAAATGTTTTCACGTGTAGTTTCATGTTATCATATGTTGATTTGCATGTTGCCACACGTTATCACAATAACTTCACACGAGATCACATGAAAACATGTGATTTTGGAACAATTCCCATTTGATCACGTGAAATTGGTGTGGTTTTTCCCATAAGGGAGTGCTCTAGCTTCTGCTCTAACTATAATGAACTCAACTGAACAGTGAGGGAATGGCAGAGATGTCAGAAATGTAAAGAGGGTTGAGAGCACAGTTCAAACTACCTCACCGTCCCCTTCCATTTACACACACACACACACAGCACCTTATCTAATCCTACAGTACCCCCGGGCCTAGGCATGCAGCAGAAATACATCCGAGGGAGGGAGAGAGAGAGGGGGAGAGGGACGGGGATAGATCGGAGGGGGGGGGGGGGGGAGAAGAGTATGATGTAACTGACAGGGGATAGAGGGGTGCATCTGTTAATGACAGGAGCAGAGATTCAGGGCAGAGAGAAGAGGAAGAAGAGAGAGGAGGATAGCAGCCTGTATACCCTGGGTATAACCAGATTCTCATTATTATCTGTTTGGGCCCCTCTCCCCAGCATGAGCTGCAAATGGCTTTTCCAAACACTTATCAACTGGCTATTTCCTGCTTTCACACACACACACACACACACGCACACGCACACGCAGGAACATAAATACACATGCAGGAACACACACACTATTAGATTGACAGACGCTGCCACACATTCATACCCAAGCTGTTAAGTTATCTCAGGCAGTCACTAATCGTGTGTGTGTGTGTGTGTTAGCGTGTGTGTCAGCGTGAGCCATAACAGTATATTTGATCTTTCAGCTTCCCTATCAAATCTAAACATTTCAAGCAGGCAACCTAAGAAAATTAACAACAATGACAAATGGTTTGATGAAGAATGCAAAAACCTAACAAAGAAATTGAGAAACCTAGAAACCAGAAAACCTGAGCCTATGCCTTCACAATGGTGAATCACTAAAACACTACAGAAATAAAAGAAAGAACAGCATGTCAGAAATCAGCTCAATGTAATTGAAGAATCTAACTACTTCTGGGATAATTGGAACATCACTAAACAAACAACACGAAGAGTTATCTATCCAAAATACAGATGTATGGATAAACCATGTCTCCAATCTTTTTAGCTCTATAACAAAGAACAAACAGCAAAAACATGGCTTTTTACCAAATTACCGTACGACAGACCACGTATACACCCTGCCCACCCTAATTGAAATGCAAACAAACCAAAACAAAGGAAAAGTCTTCTCATGCTTTGTTGATTTCAAAAAGGCTTTTGACTCAATTTGGTATGATGGTTTGCTATATAAATTGATGGAAAGTGGTTTTGGGTTTTCCACAGTGCCATGGGGTAAGACAAGGATGCAGCTTGAGCCCCTCCCTCTTCAACATAGATATCAATTAATTGGCAAGGGCACTAGAACAGTCTGCAGCACCCGGCCTCACCCTACTAGAATCAAATGTCTACTGTTTGCTGATGACCTGGTGCTTCTGTCCCCAACCAAGGAGGGCCTACAGCAGCACCTAGATCTTCTGCACAGATTCTGTCAGACCTGGGTCCAGACAGTAAGACAAAAATAATGATGTTCAAGAGAAGGTCCAGTTGCCAGGAACACAAATACAAATTCCATCTAGACACTGTTGCCCTAGAGCACACAAAATAGATACATACCTCAGCCTAAGCATCAGCACCACAGGTAACTTCCACAAAGCTGTGAACGATCTGAGAGACAAGGCAAGAAGGACCTTCTATGCTATCAAAAGGAACATAAAATTCAACATCCCAATTAGGATCTGGCTAAATGTACTTGAATCAGTTATAGAACACATTGGCCTTTATGGTTGTAAGGTCTGGGGTCCGCTCACCAACCAAGAATTCACAAAATGGGACAAACACCAAATTGAGACTGCATGCAGAACTCTGAAAAAACATCCTCTGTGTACAACGTCAAACACCGAATAATGCATGCAGAGCCGAATTAGGACGGTACCCACTAATTATCAAAATCCAGAAAAGAGATGTTAAATTCTACTACCACCTAAAAATAAGCAATTCCCAAACCTTCCATAACAAAGCCATCACCTACAGCGAGATTAACCTAGAGAAGAGTTCCCTAAGCAAGGTGGTCCTGGGGCTCTGTTCACAAACAGACCGTACAGAGCCCCAGGACTGCAACAAAATTAAACCAAACCAAATCATGAGAAAACAAAAAGGTAATTACTTGACACATTGGAAAGAATGAACAAAAAACAAAGTAAACTAAAACGCTATTTGGCCCTAAACAGAGAGTACAAAGTGGCAGAATACCTGACCACTGTGACTGACCCAAAATGAAGGAAAGCTGTGACTATGCACAGACTCAGTGAGCATAGCCTTGCTATTGAGAGAGGTTGCCGTAGGCTGACCTGGCTCTCAAGAGAAGAGGCTATGGCTATGAGAGGCTATGTGCACACTGCCCACAAAATGAGGTGGAAACTGAGCTGCACTTCCTAACCTCCTGCCAAATGTTTGACCATAGAGGCACATATTTCCCTCAGATTACACAGACCCACAAAGAATTAGAAAAACAAATAAAATGTTGATAAACTCCCATATCTATTAGGTGAAATGCCAACAGCAGCAAGATGTGTGACCTGTTGCCACAAGAAAAGGGCAACCAGTGAAGAACAAACACCATTGTAAATACAACCCATATTTATGGTTTATTTATTTTTTCCTTTTGTACTTTAACTACTTGCACATTTCTACGACACTGTACGTAGAAATAATGACATTTGAAATGGTTCTATTTCTTTAACTTTTGTGAGTGTGATGTTTACTGTTCAGCCTTTTGAATGGAATTGAATAGAGAGAGGAGGATGGTGGAGAGGGAGAGGGGAATGGGCAGAGAGAGAGAGCTGGGGAGAGAGAGAGAGAGAGAGAGATGGGGGCGAGAGAGAGAGAAAGAGGGGGAGAGGGATGGGGAGGCAGAGGGATGAGGGAGAGCGGGGTAAGTGCAGAGAGAGAGAGGGATGGGGAGGGAGAGAGAAAGGGATGGGGAGAAGGAGAGCGAGGGGGAGAGAGAAGAGGCAGTATTGGCCCTAGATTGCTACATCAGAGAATTGATCCAAAACAATTATTGTGCACAATTACACGAGAGAGTGACCTTTAAAGTGATTTGGATGCCCTCTGAACAATCATGATTTCCGGGTGAATTACAATCTACCTTGACAACAAAACCTTAGTTACATCCTACTTCTATTGTCCTCTTGTTACACAATAACAGTGGCCTGACTACCCATCCACATTGCGCCGGCCAAACGTCACGCCCACTATCGTTTCCTCTCTGCGATGAGTCTGGATTTGCTTTCCTCCAGTTCATTGGAGGCTGCTGAGGGGAGGATGGCTCATAATAATGGCTGGAGCAGAGCGAATGTTATCAAACCACGTGTTTGATGTATTTCTTACCGTTCCACCTATTCCGCTCCAGCCATTACCACGAGCCCATCCTCCCCAAGTAAGGTGCCACCAACCTCCTGTGCTGCAATTGCTGTACAACGCCCCTCATTTTGACGTCAAGACAAACGACTTCAAGGATGGCAGATTCAGACTGAATGTATGTAGTGATCGTCAGAGCAGCTGAATTCAATTCCGGGTGATTTGTCATGCAACAATAACAGGAAATAACAGGAGACAACATGGGAACAATTAACCTTAAGAGATCATTCCTGTGATTGGGTCTTATCTAGTCTCCTGGCTGAGTAGACTGAGGATTCATTGTCCCATTCCCCTGTAGTCATTCTGAAGGGCCAGGATGAAATCATAGGCTTAAATCACTAAGAAGAGACGAGTGTTTGTTTAAATGTTTACATGTGCTGTAGTGGAGCCACTGTCAATGACTGCATGACTTGATCTGTCACTGTACCTCTCTATCCACAGTTAACTAGCACTGTAGTTATTCTGTGACGTCTGCTCCTCAGTCCTTTGTAGTCTAATCAGAGTCCAATCTTATCGGGCTTTGTTCGTGTGATGTGTGAGATCACTCCGGTAGTGACTAAGATTGGTATCAGATACCATCATTTACTCCGGCTGCTGTTGGACTAAGGAGAGGAAACAACACGTGTTGAGAGTTGGAGCAGATACGAGACAACTGGTTTCATGTTAGACAGATATTCACTTCCTACATGTGGAAAACACATCTGTTGACTCCTGTGGTCAGATGTGAAACAAGGAAGAGTTGGGAGTGAAAAAAAGGTGCACTTTCTGCTTTATATGACTCACTACTACTGATATCTGCCTTTGAGGTTTTCCTACGTATATAAGAATATTTTGTATAGTATATAAGGCACTTTTAATCACTGGAGGCTCCTGAAAGGAGGAAGGGGAGGACCATCCTCCTCAGTGAATTATCATTTTTTAGATAAAACTATACTCAATATAATCACGTCGCCAAATAACTGATTAAAACACACTATTTTGAAAAGAAGATCTATAGTAGCCTCAACAGCACTCTGTCGGGTAGCGCCATGGTGTAGCCGGAGGACAGCTAGTTTCCGTCCTTCTCTGGGTACATTGACTTCAATACAAAACCTAGGAGGTTCATGGTTTTCACCCCTTTCGATAGACTTACACAGTAATTTTGAAAATTTCCGGAGGACATCCTCCAACCTATGAGCTCTTGCAGCATGAACTGGCGTGTTGTCCACCCAATCAAATAAATCTAGCACTGAAAGCATAAGCTACAGCTAGCTAGCACTGCAGTGTATAAAATGTGGTGAGTAGTTGACTCAAAGAGAGAGAAAGACAATAGTTGAACAGTTTGCATCAATTTATTCTAAAATAAAGAAGAAATTAAGAGAGAGAGCAAGAGAGATTGTCTTTTTTTCCACTTACTTAGAAGCAAATGCAGCTAGCTAGTTTAGCCTACTGAAACACCCTGCTCAAACAGAGGTATGCTATGTTAGCTAGCTGGCTATGACTTTCCAACACAACACTGGAACTCTTCCAAGTCTAGGTAAGCTTTTGGTATTACTAATTTATTACCACCGGGGCCCACCGGTGTAACGGCTTACTGACTACACAAATGATACTGCATGATTGTAGCGGGTCTACTAACGCGTTAGTTATATTAGCAATGCTGACTATGATGTTACTTTATCTAATATGGTGACAACGATGTAGGCTGTGTGTAGCGGTTTGGCTTGGAAAGGTTTTTTCGCCTGGTTACATAACAGCTGATGTGTTGTGCATTGAAGTCCGGAAGAGAAGGAATACGACGTGGCTGCTATGAAAGTGAACTCTGTTTACGCGGGATCAGGGGTGTATACATTCCGCCGTTTCTGTTGAAAAACATTTCTTAAACGGAAGCAAACGGAACAAAACAGGGATAATCATACCTGAATTTGTCCAATAGAAACTGTAGTTTGCAACTGTTGGACTAATGATTACACCCTATATCAACTAGATGCAGGCAAGAGCGTGCAAGGCGGTATTGAATGTCACTGTCTGTCACCTCAAATTTGTATTTTGACCTGTGTGCACCTACTTTGTAAACTTTCATTCATAGGCTAGGTTGTAGCAACCTCATGAGGTATAGGGAAAATTCAAGTATCATGTAGTAGCCTCAACCTATCGCTGTTACATTGAGCTGTGTGAATGAAATATGAATGACAGTCATCCAATATGCTGTAATAGAAATAAGGCCATGCTCATGTAAATAGATATTGTCCTCCCTCATCTTAAACGGCACTGACCGCCACTGCTTTTAATATAGTGCTCAATGAGCTTAATATTCACACATTAGAGGAGCTCATCTGAGGCAGGGAAAAGGGTTTCTGTTTGTAAAGCAGAACAGTGGAACAGCAGTCCCAAGGGAATAGCTTTGCATTCTGTCTCTGGAGACAGTTAATACAAAACCTTCTGTGACTGACACAAACTTGCACACACGCAGACATGGCAGCCACGTTGTGTCACTGATAGTGACAGGCCTAGGGTTCTGAGTGTCACAGAGAGAGGGGGGGGGGGGTGGAGTGAAGGAGAGCGGGACGGCTGAACGGCTGTCGTCAGTCACGCCTGGCAAAATGGCATTTTAATTAAACACATCTTGCTTTATAGGCACTGAAGGGGATGTGTGTGTGTGTGTGTGTGTGTGTGTGTGTGTGTGTGTGTGTGTGTGTGTGTGTGTGTGTGTGTGTGTGTGTGTGTGGACATGGTGGATGGAGGTGAAAAACAAAAACGCTACGATGTGTCTGCATTATTCATGATGTCATAAATTGGCCAGCTGTAATCGTTTAGGAGACGATTGCTCTGTGAGAGTGTAAGGTACATTGATAGGTCTTCGACAAGCGTGTGTCCGTGCGTACGTGTGTGCCTTATATAGGTAAGGAGGAAAGGGGGGTCAGAAGCGAGGTAGAGGTCGTTGCAAAGGTCTAGGCACATTAATACACAACAATTACATTGTTTGAAACTTTATTCACAGTGTAAGGTTTCTGCATGGGAGTTTGATTAAATTCCTACCTTACCCAGGGTGTTTTGTGTATGATTGTTTCCACAGTAAGACTGTAGAAGTCTGTCCCCATTGTTTTTCCCCATTTTCTCCATGCAGAAGCTGATTACGTTATATGCAATATCCTCACTCATTCCTCACATTTTCAATCCATGCACAGGACTTTTTCCTTAAATTAAAAAATATATACAGTGGGGCAAAAAAGTATTTAGTCAGCCACCAATTGTGCAAGTTCTCCCACTTAAAAAGATGAGAGAGGCCTGTAATTTTCATCATAGGTACACTTCAACTATGACAGACAAAATGAGAAGAAAAAATCCAGAAAATCACATTGTAGGATTTTTTATGAATTTATTTGCAAATTATGGTGGGAAATAAGTATTTGGTCACCTACAAACAAGCAAGATTTCTGGCTCTCACAGACCTGTAACTTCTTCTTTATTAAGAGGCTCCTCTGTCCTCCATTCGTTATCTGTATTAATGGCACCTGTTTGAACTTGTTATCAGTATAAAAGACACCTGTCCACAACCTCAAACAATCACACTCCAAACTCCACTATGGCCAAGACCAAAGAGCTGTCAAAGGACACCAGAAACAAAATTGTAGACCTGCACCAGGCTGGGAAGACTGAATCTGCAATATCTTAGGTACACTTCAACCGTATATATATATATATATATATATATATATATATATATATATACACATACATATACACTTATATATATACATACGTATATATATATACATATATACGTATATATATATACACATACGTATATACGTATATATATATATATACACATACGTATATACGTATATATATATATATACGTGTATACGTATGTGTATATATATATATATACGTATATACGTATGTGTATATATATATACGTATATATATATATGTATATATATGTATATATATAAGTGTATATGTATACACGTATATACGTGTGTATATATATATATATATATATATATATATATATATATACGTATAAACGTATGTATATATATATGTATACACGTATGTGTGTGTGTATGTATATATATATATATATATATATATATATATATATATATACGTATATATATATACGTATATATATATGTATGTGTATATATATATGTATGTGTATATATATATGTATATATATATGTGTATATATAGGGTGTAATCCAACTGTTGACAGTGTATATGTATATATGTATATATGTATATATATATATATATATATACATATATACATATATATACATATATATATATATACATATATACATATATATATATATACATATATACATATATATATATATACATATATACATATATATATATATATACATATATATATACATATATACATATATATATACATATATACATATACATATACACGTATGTGTATATATATATATATACGTATACACGTATGTGTGTGTGTATATATATATACACACGCATATATATATCCAAATGTGTTTATACCTGGTTCCAATATAAAGGACTTAAGTCTCAATAATTTACTATTGGATTACACCCTATGGCAATCCTCTGTGTGCGCGCACACAGTATATATATATATATATATAAGTCTCAATATTTAAGTCTCAATAATTTATTATTGGATTACACCCTATGGCAAGCCTATATATATATATATATATATATAGAGGATTGCCATAGGGTGTAATCCAATAGTAAATTATTGAGACTTAAGTCCTTTATATTGGAACCACAAACAATAACGTCAAGCTGATTCATGAATTCTGCTATTTCAATTGTTATCCGTTCACTGTAAAATTCCCATTTCCCAAAACCATAGTATTTTTAATCTCGAGCCTCAAACTCAAGGAAGTGATAAGAGGAATGTAGGTGTGATTTTGCATGCAGCTCTAGACAGAAGGTGACATGGAAAACAAAATGATGCCATTATAGCCGGGGAGATTCTGCAGTGAGGATAATACAATTGAAACAGTACCTTCTATTTGGTTTTGCCTGGTTTTCATTCTGGCTCATCTCATCTGTGTTTTCAACTTCTATCTATCCCTGGCTTATAAAATTCTACACTACATGACCAAAAGTATGTGGACACCTGCTCGTTGAACGTCTCATTCCAAGATCATGGGCATTAATAAGGAATTGGTCCCCCCTTTTGCTGCTATAACAGCCTCCACTCTTTTGGGAAGGCTTTCCACTCGATCAAATCAAACTTTATTTGTCACATGCGCCGAATACAGTGTAGACCTTACCGTGAAATGCTTACTTACAAGCCGTTAACGAACAGTGCAGTTTAAGAAGAGTTAAGAAAATATTTACCAAATAAACTAAAGTAAATAAATAATCAAAAGTAATACAATAAAATAACAATAACGAGGCTATATGCAGGGGTTACCAGGACCGAGTCAGTGTGCGGGGGTACAGGTTAGTTGAGGTAATTTGTACATGTAGATGGAGGGTGAAGTGACTATACATAGATTATAAAACAGCAGGAAGCATCAGTGTAAAAACAAATTGGGGGGGGGGGGGGGGGGGGGTCATCAATGTAAATAGTCCGGTGGCCATTTGATTAATTGTTCAGCAGTCTTATGGCTTGGGGGTAGAAGCTGTTTGGTCATAGACTTGGCGCTCCGGTACCGCTTGCCATGCGGTAGCAGAGAAAACAGTCTATGACTTGGGTGACTGGAGTCTCTGACAATTTTATGGGCTTTCCTCTGACACGCCTGTTATATAGGTCCTGGATGTTAGATGTTACATTGCTGCGGGGACTTACTTCCATTCAGCCAAAAGAGCATTAGTGGGGTCGGGCACTGATGTTGGGCGATTAGGCCTAGCTTGCAGTCGGCGGTCTAATTCATCCCAAAGGTGTTCAATGGAGTTATAAGGCCTTTCCCAAACTTTTGCGACAAAGTTGGAAGCACAGAATTGTCTAGAATGTCATTGTATACTGTAGCCTTAAGATTGTTCTTCACTGGAATTAAGGAGGCCTAGCCCCGAACCATGAAAAACAGCCTCCTCCACCAAACTTTACAGTTGGCACTATGCATTGGGGCAGGTAGCGTTCTCCTGGCATGCGCCAAACCCAGACGCACTGCCAGATGGTGAAGCATGATTCATCAACCCAGAGAATGTGTTTCCACTGCTCCAGAGACCAATGGCGGCAAGCTTTACACCACTCCAGCCGATGCTTGGCATTGCACATGGTGATCTCGGCCAAGGAAACCCATTTCATGAAGCTCCCAACTAACAGTTATTGTGCTGACTTTACTTCCAGAGGCAGTTTGGAACTCGGTAATGAGTGTTGCAACCGAGGACAGACTTTTAATGTGCTATGCGCTTCAGCACTCGCCAGTCTCATTCTGTGAGCTTGTGTGCCCTACCACTTCGCGGCTGAGCCGTTGTTGCTCCTAGACATTTCCACTTCACAGTAACAGCACTTACAGATGACCGGGTCAGCTCTAGCAGGGCAGAAATTTGACAAACTGACTTGTTGGAAAGGTGGCATCCTATGACAGTGCTACTTTGAAAGTCACTGAGCTCTTCAGTAAGGCCATTCTACTGCCAGTGTTTCCCTATGGAGATTGCATGGCTGTGTGCTCAATTTTATACACTTCTCAGGAACGGGTGTGAAATAGCCAAATCCACTAATTTCAAGGGGTGTCCACATACATTTATATTTATAGTGTATTTCTCTTTCTGGCTGTTTATTTTCTCTTTGTGTCTCTTCAGTTCTGTCTCCCTTTGTAGATATTACACTTCTACCTCCATGTGTCTGTTTTTGAAATAAAAAACTATCTTTTGGTATTTGTTTCATTAGTCCATTGTTGATAAAGTCCCAAAATGTGTTGCATGTCAGCAATCAAGTTTTCAAGATATAGAACTTTCAAAATACAAAAATACAGCCGGTATGATGCAAAATGCTGACATGTAGAACATTTTGGGACTATATCAACAATGGACAAAACGTATATATTTTTTAAATTAATAAGAAAATGGACTAATGAAACAAATACCAGTAGTTTTGGGGTAGAATTGTTCCTCTAACACCTACATCAAAAATGGCTTCCAGAAAAACCTCAAAACAATGTCTTTCTTGACGTCACAGCTGCCTATGATACCATTTGGTGCACTGGCTTCCTCCTGAAGCAGTCACGGTCCCTCCCCCATTAGTCAACCAATATCATCACACTACTGAGCAATAGATGTTTCAGAGTCCACCTCAGAGAGGCAAAGAGTACATGGAAGAGACATACCAACAGTCTCCCCCAAGGCACAGTGCTGGTCTCTGTTCAACCTCTACACAAATGGCCTCCCAGAAAACACCTTCCGAAAATTCATATACTTCTGACGACATATGCCTGGCAACGCAAGCTCCAAACTTCGACACCCTGGAGCAAACAGCAAAACTGGAACAATACTGCAACAAATGGTGACTCCAACCAAGCCCAGCAAAAACTGTATCCCGTATATTCCACTTCCATAACGCAAAGGCATATAGAGCTCAACACCCAGATGAACAACCACAAGCTAGAGCACCAACCCACCTCCGTATACCTTGGGGTGACCCTGCACAGGTCACTCACCTTCTGGGAGCACCTGAGGACAACAGCAGCTAAGGTCAAAACCAGGAACAACCTGATCTCCAAACAAGCTGGCTCAACATGGGGCGTTTCTACCGCCACCATTCATACCTCGGCACTCTCATTCTCAGCAGCAGAGTAATATGCACCTGTCTGGTCAAGGTCGTCTGCGCGCGCACGCACACACACACACACACACACAGAGTAGACATACAGCTGAACACCACCATGCGCATCATCACTGGCATACTAAAATCCACCCCGCTTTGCTGGCTCCCTGTTCTGGCATACATATGCAGCTGATGCCTTGCCAACCTCCAATGATGGGGCATTAAAGCAAGCCCCCTACAGTATGTGCCTGTGGGGTGGAGCAAACCATGCACCGCATTCTTGAAGTCTAATCTACAGAACTCAGCGGAGGCCTAGTCACCATCAACCCAGCAGGACCGGAAGCAATCGCTTGGCTAAAGGACTTTGCATTCGCTAAATAAAAAAAGAAGTATTTAAAAACAGACATGTGTAGAGATAGAACATGTAGCTTCTAACTCCCCTTTTGTCCATTTTTCAATCTTCTACCTCACCTCTGTCGGTGTTTCTAACGTGCATCTCTTTGTGTTTGTTCTCCAGATAATAAGTATGCCCCAGCGGTCACTCTGAATGGGCTCATCTTTATTCTGGGAGGAGCCTATGCCCGGGCCATCACCATCTATGACCCAGACAAAGGAAACATCAAAGCCGGACCCAACATGAACCACTCACGACAGTTCTGCAGGTAAGAACCCATACGAACCAATATGAACCACTCACGACAGTTCTGCAGGTAAGAACCCATACGAACCAATATGAACCACTCACGACAGTTCTGCAGGTAAGAACCCATACGCACCAATATGAACCACTCACGGCAGTTCTGCAGGTAAGAACCCATACGAACCAATATGAACCACTCACGACAGTTCTGCAGGTAAGAACCCATACGAACCAATATGAACCACTCACGACAGTTCTGTAGGTAAGAATCCATATGATCCAATATGAACCACTCACGACAGTTCTGCAGGTAGGAACCCATACGAACCAATATTAACCACTCACGACAGTTCTGCGGGTAAGAACCCATATGAACCAATATGAACCACTCACGACAGTTCTGCGGGTAAGAACCCATACGAACCCCTCACGACAGTTCTGCAGGTAAGAACCCATACGAACCAATATGAACCACTCACGACAGTTCTGCAGGTAAGAACCCATACGAACCAATATGAACCACTCACGGCAGTTCGCAGGTAAGAACCCATACGAACCAATATGAACCACTCACGACAGTTATGCAGGTAAGAACCCATATGCACCAATATGAACCACTCACGGCAGTTCTGCGGGTAAGAACCCATACGCACCAATATGAACCACTCACGGCAGTTCTGCGGGTAAGAACCCATACGAACCAATATGAACCACTCACGACAGTTCTGCAGGTAAGAACCCATACGAACCAATATGAACCACTCACGACAGTTCTGCAGGTAAGAACCCATACGAACCAATATGAACCACTCACGACAGTTCTGCAGGTAAGAACCCATACGCACCAATATGAACCACTCACGACAGTTCTGCAGGTAAGAACCCATACGCACCAATATGAACCACTCACGACAGTTCTGCAGGTAAGAACCCATACGAACCAATATGAACCACTCACGACAGTTCTGCGGGTAAGAACCCATACGAACCCCTCACGACAGTTCTGCAGGTAAGAACCCATACGAACCAATATGAACCACTCACGACAGTTCTGCAGGTAAGAACCCATACGAACCAATATGAACCACTCACGACAGTTCTGCAGGTAAGAACCCATACGAACCAATATGAACCACTCACGACAGTTCTGTAGGTAAGAATCCATATGATCCAATATGAACCACTCACGACAGTTCTGCAGGTAGGAACCCATACGAACCAATATTAACCACTCACGACAGTTCTGCGGGTAAGAACCCATACGAACCAATATGAACCACTCACGACAGTTCTGCGGGTAAGAACCCATACGAACCACTCACGACAGTTCTGCAGGTAAGAACCCATACGAACCAATATGAACCACTCACGACAGTTCTGCAGATAAGAACCCATACGAACCAATATGAACCACTCACGACAGTTCTGCAGGTAAGAACCCATACGAACCAATATGAACCACTCACGACAGTTCTGTAGGTAAGAATCCATATGATCCAATATGAACCACTCACGACAGTTCTGCAGGTAGGAACCCATACGGACCAATATTAACCACTCACGACAGTTCTGCGGGTAAGAACCCATACGAACCAATATGAACCACTCACGACAGTTCTGCGGGTAAGAACCCATACGAACCACTCACGACAGTTCTGCAGGTAAGAACCCATACGAACCAATATGAACCACACGACAGTTCTGCAGGTAAGAACCCATACGAACCAATATGAACCACTCACGACAGTTCTGCAGGTAAGAACCCATACGAACCAATATGAACCACTCACGACAGTTCTGCAGGTAAGAACCCATACGAACCAATATGAACCACTCATGACAGTTCTGCAGGTAAAGGGTTAGCATGAACCACCACCATAAATGTTTGTAAGTTAGGGGTCCTTACAGGAATGCAAACTTCCAACAGGAATCCTGCTAAATTGTTTTATTCAGTCTCAAAGAACATTTTGGCAAAGTCATTAAGCAGGAATATGAGTCAAGTCTGAAGTCATATGCTGTAGATTCCGAGTCAAGTCACAGGCCTGTATAGTCCCAAACTTTGGGGCCCAGTGCATAGGATACACCCTAGACAGATACTCAGAAATACATTTGGGAAGACAGCGATCCAGAGGTTATTATTGCTAAACTATTCCCGCATCCACAAGCAGCTGTTCCACGACATTTAGCTTTTACCTACGTCTGACTGAATAAGTCTGGTGCTAGGTGACCACACACACACTCGGCTCTATGCGCCAGCAGTCGTTATAAACTAAACTGGGCGCTTCATTTTTACTCTTCCATGTCCTTGGCTGAATTCTCCTTGTTTATCTTTAACAGCCAAATTGGGCTTTAGCCAGCGCTGTGTTCCATCTGGATCAGCTGTGTTTTTTTCCCCCTGACTGGATTTACTCTTTATGTAATAATCTCATGGTGTGTGTCTCTCAGTGATGTTTGTTTTTGTGGGCTGTGAGTTTGTGTATTAATCAGCTGTGTTTTTTCCTTATGTAAATATAGATTGCTCCAGCCCCCAGTGGGATTACAAAACTGTAATCAGTTTATAGCTAAAGTGTTAATCCTCCCTCCCTCCCCCCACACACACACTCCTCTGTTTTCTGTTCCACACATCAAATGAGCAAATTTGTAGAGATATTTTTCGTAACTTTTCTCTCCCTCCACAAAGGCACATTTTAATTATGATCTCTCTCGGAAAGCGATGTTGTCATGTTGAGAGAATGTGACAAAGTAATATCCCCTCACAGCGACAAGTTCAGTGATCAGACTATCTCTCTCTGCTTCCCTCCCTCCCTCTCTCTCTGATGTTTAATTAATATTTACACCATGAACAGGATGGTTACAGCAGTGATGTTCATATATATATATATATATGCACAATACCGTTCAAAAGTTTGGGGTCACTTATACATTTCCTTGTTTTTGAAAGAAAAGCACATTTTTTGTCCATTAAAATAACATACAATTGATCAGAAATACATTGTTAATGTTGTAAATGACTATTGTAGTTTACATACACCTTAGCCAAACACATTTAAACTCTGTTTTTCACAATTCCTGACATTTCATCCAAGTAAAAATTCCCTGTCTTAGGTCAGTTAGGATCACCACTTTATTGTAAGAATGTGAAATGTCAGAATAATAGTAGAGAGAATGATTTATTTCAGCTTCTATTTCTTTCATCACATTCCCAGTGGGTCAGAAGTTTATATACACTCAATTAGTATTTGGTAGCATTGCCTTTAAATTGTTAACTTGAGTCAAACGTGTCGAGTAGCCTTCCACAAGCTTCCCACAATAAGTTGGGTGAATTTTGGCCCATTCCTCCTGACAGAGCTGGTGTAACTGAGTCAGGTTTGTAGGCCTCCTTGCTCGCACACGCTTTTTCAGTTCTTCCCACACATTTTCTATAGGATTGAGGTCAGGGCTTTGTGACGGCCACTCCAATGCCTTGACTTTGTTGTCCTTAAGCCATTTTGCTACAACTTTGGAAGGGTCATTGTCCATTTGGAAGACACATTTGAGACCAAGCTTTAACTTCCTGACTGATGTCTTGAGATGTTGCTTCAATATATCCACATAATTTCCATTCTCATGATGCCATCTATTTTGTGAAGTGCACCAGTCCGTCCTGTAGAAAAGCACCCCCACAACATGATGCTGCCACCCCCGTGCTTCACGATTGGGATGGTGTTCTTCGGCTTGCAAGCGTCCCTGCTTTTTCCTCCAAACATAACGATGGTCATTATGGCCTAACAGTTCTATTTTTGTTTCTTCAGACCAGAGGACATTTCTCCAAAAGTATGATCTTTGTCCCCATGTGCAGTTGCAAACCGTAGTCTCTTTTTTATGGCGGTTTTGGAGCAGTGGCTTCTTCCTTGCTGAGCGGCCTTTCAGGTTATGTCGATATAGGACTCGTTTTACTGTGGATATAGATACTTTTGTACCTGTTTACTCCAGCATCTCCACAAGGTCATTTGCTGTTGTTCTGGGATTGATTTGCACTTTTCGTACCAAAGTACGTTCATCTCTAGGAGACAGAACGCATCCCCTTCCTGAGTGGTATGATGGCTGTGTGGTCCCATGGTGTTTATACTTGCATACTATTGTTTGTACAGATGAACATGGTACCTTCAGGCATTTGGAAATTGCTCCCAAGTATGAACCAGACTTGTGGAGGTCTACAATTTTTTGTCTGAGTTCTGGCTGATTTCTTTTGATTTTCCCATTATGTCAAGCAAAGAGGCACTGGGTTTGAAGGTAGGCCTTGAAATACATCCACAGGTACAGCTCCAATTAACTCAAATGATGTCAATTAGCCTATCAGAAGCTTCTAAAGCCATGACATAATTTTCCAAGTTGTTTAAAGGCACAGTCAACTTGGTGTATGTAAACTTCTGACCCACTGGAATTGTGATACAATCTGTCGGGAAAATTACTTGTGTCATGCACAAAGTAGATGTCCTAACCGACTTGCCAAAACTATAGTTTGTTAACAAGAAATTTGTGGAGTGGTTGAAAAACGAGTTTTAATGACTCCAATCTAAGTGTATGTAAACTTCCGACTTCAACTGTACATAGGCGTACAGAGGACCATTATCAGCAACCATCACTCCTGTGTTTCAATGGCACGTTGTGTTAGCTAATCCAAGTTTATCATTTTAAAAGGCTAATTGATCATTAGAAAACCCTTTTGCAATTATGTTAGCACAGCTGAAAACTGTTGATTTGATTAAAGAAGCAATAAAACTGGCCTTCTTCAGACTAGTTGAGTATCTGGAGCATCAGCATTTGTGGGTTCGATTACAGCCTCAAAATGGCCAGAAACAAAGACCTTTCTTCTGAAACTCGTCAGTCTTTTCTTGTTCTGAGAAATGAAGGCTTTTCCATGAGAGAAATTGCCAAGAAACTGAAGATCTCGTACAACGCTGTGTACTACTCCCTTCACAGAACAGCGCAAACTGCCTCTAACCAGAATATTAACTGGAGTGGGAGGCCCCGGTGCACACCTGAGCAAGAGGACGCGTGTCTAGTTTGGGAAACAGACGCCTCACAAGTCCTCAACTGGAAGCTTCATTAAATAGTACCCGCAAAACACCCGTCTCAATGTCAACAGTGAAGAGGTGATGGCCGGGATGCTGGCCTTCTGTGTTCTTTTGCCCATCTTAATCTTTTATTTTTGTTGGCCAGTCTGAGATATGTCTTTTTCTTTGCAACTCTGCCTAGAAGGCCAGCATCCCGGAGTCGCCTCTTCACTGTTGACATTGAGACTAGTGATTTGCAGACGGTAGGCAAGGTCACAGTAATGAAAATGAAGGACACTAAAGAGGCCTTTCTACTGACTCTGAAAAACACCAAAAGAAAGATGCCCAGGTTCCCTGCTCATCTGCGTGAATGTGCCTTAGGCATGCTGCAAGGAGGTTATGAGGACTGCAGATGTGGCCAGGGCAATAAATTGCAATGTCCGTAGTGAGACGCCTAAGACAGCGCTACAAGGAGACAGGACGGACAGCTGATCATCCTCGCAGTGGCAGACCACGTGTAACAACACCTGCACAGGATCCGTACATCCGAACATCACACCGGCGGGACAGGTACAGGATGGCAACAACTGCCCGAGTTACACCAGGAACGCACAATCCCTCCATCAGTGCTCAGACTGCCCGCAATAGGCTGAGTGAGGCTGGACTGAGGGCTTGTAGGCCTGTTGTAAGGCAGGTCCTCACCAGACATCACCGGCAACAACCTCGCCTATGGGCACAACCGCACCATCGCTGGACCAGACAAGACTGGCAAAAAGTGCTCTTCACTGACGAGTCGCGGCTTTGTCTCACCAGGGGTGATGGTCGGATTCGCTTTTATCGTTGAAGGAATGAACGTTACACCGAGGCCTGTACTCTGGAGCAGGATCGATTTGGAGATGGAGGGTCCGTCATGGTCTGGGGCGGTGTGTCACAGCATCATCGGACTGAGCTTGTCATTGCAGGCAATCTCAACGCTGTGCGTTACAGGGAAGACATCCTCCTCCCTCATGTGGTACCATTCTTGCAGGCTCATCCTGACTTGACCCTCCAGCATGACAATGCCACCAGCCATACTGCTCGTTCTGTGCGTGATTACCTGCGAGACAGGAATGCCAGTGTTCTGCCATGGCCAGCGACGAGCCCGGATCTCAATCCCATTGAGCACGTCTGGAACCTGTTGGACCCCAGAAATGTCCTGGAACTTGCAGGTGCCTTGGTGGAAGAGTGGGGTAACATCTCACAGCAAGAACTGGCAAATCTGGTGCAGTCCATGAGGAGGAGATGCACTGCAGTACTTAATGCAGCTGGTGGCCACACCAGATACTGACTGTTACTTTTGATTTTGACCCCCCCTTTGTTCAGGGACACATTATTCCATTTCTGTTAGTCACATGTCTGTGTAACTTATTTAGTTTATCAGTTGTTGAATTTTGTTTATAATATATATTTATACATGTTAAGTTTGCTGGAAATAAATGCAGTCAACAGTGAGAGAACATTTCTTTTTTTGCTGAGTTCATACCACATCTACTCATTCAAGTTTTTTTTTTTTTTACTATTTTCTACATTGCAGAATAATAGTGAAGACATCAAAAATATGGAATCATGTAGTAAACAAAAGGGTGTTTAAACAAATCAAAATATATTTTCTAGTTGAGATTCTTCAAAGTGGCCACCCTTTGCCTTGATGAATGCTTTGCACACTCGTGGCATTCTCTCAACCAGCTTCATGAGTAATGCTTTTCCAACAGTCTTGAAGGAGTTCCCACATATGCTGAGCACTTGTTGGCTGCTTTTCCTTCACTCTGTGGTCCAACTCATCTCAAACCATCTCAATTGGGGTGAGGTCAGGTGATTGTGGAGGCCAGGTCATCTGATGCAGCACTCCATCACTCTCCTTGGTCAAATAGCCCTTACACAGCCTGGAGATGTGTTTTGGGTCATTGTCCTGTTGAAAAACAAATGATAGTCCCACTAAGCGCAAACCAGATGGGATGGCGTATCACGCAGAATGCTGTGGTAGCCATGCTGGTTAAGTGTGCTTTGAATTCTAAATAAATCACTGACAGTGTCACCAGCAAAGCACCCCCACACCACCTCCTCCATGCTTCACGGTGGGAACCACACATGCGGAGATCATCCGTTCACCTACTCTGCGTCTCACAAAGATACGGTGGTTGGAACCAAAAATCTCAAATTTGGACTCATCAGACCAAAGTACAGATTTCGACTGGTCTAATGTCCATTGATCATGTTTCTTGGCAGAGCAAATCTCTTCTTATTATTGGTGTCCTTTAGTAGCGGTTTCTTCGACCACTCAGTCTCCTCTGAATAGTTGATGTTGAGATGTCTGTTACTTGAACTCTGTGAAGCATTTATTTGGGCTGCAATTTCTGAGGCTGGTAACTCTGATGAACTTATCCTCTGTAGCAGAGGAAACTCTGGGTTTTCCTTTACTGTGGCGGTCCTCATGAGAGCCAGTTTCATCATAACGCTTGTTGTTTTTTTCGACTGCACTTGAAGAAACGTTCAAAGTTCTGGAAATTTTCCGGATTGACTGACCATGTCTTAAAGTAATAATGGACTGTCGTTTCTCTTTGCTTATTTGAGCTGTTCTTCCCATAATATGGACTTTAACCAAATATGGCTATCTTCTGTATAAAACCCCTACCTTGTCACAACACAACTGATTGGCTCAAACGCATTATGACGGAAATAAATTCCACAAATTAACTTAAGGCACACCTGTTAATTAAAATGCATTCCAGGTGACTACCTCATGACGCTGGTTGAGAGAATGCAATGGTGTCATCAAGGCAAAGGGTGGCTACTTTGAAGAATATAAAATATATTTTGGTTACTACTTGATTCCATATGTGTTATTTCATAGTTTTGATATCTTCACTATTATTCTACAATGTAGAACATTGTAAAAATAAATAAAAACCCTTGAATGAGTAGGTGTGTCCAAACTTTTGACTGGTACTGTATATATACACTGTAACATACAGTCAGGTCCATAATTGACACCCTTGATAAATAAAGACTGTGTAAAATGAATAATGGGGGAAAACCTAGTCAGTTGTACAACAATGTATTCAACTGAAATGTGTCTTCCGCATTTAACCCAACCCCTTTGAATCAGAGGTGCGAGGGGCTGCCATAATCGACATCCAGGGCGGCCAGTGGGTTAACTGCCACGATCAGGGGCAGAACGACAGATTTTTACCTTACCAGATTTTTAACTTACCTTTCGGTTACTGGCCCAACGCTCTAACCACTAGGCTACCTCAGTAATACAAATACTGAGATACATTTGTATTCTCAAAAAATGGGTGTATTGGAATGGGAGCATTGAAATCCCCAAGCCGACTAGGTTGATGTGCCCTTGAGCAAGGCACTTAATCTTAATTTCTCCTGTAAGCCACTGACTGGATAAGAGTGTCTGATTAAATGACTAAATGTATGTTTTTCAATGTTTCTCTCTGCAGTGCGGTGATCCTGGATGGTAAGATCTACGCAACGGGGGGCATTGTGAGCAGCGAGGGTCCTGCCCTGGGCAACATGGAGATCTTTGACCCCCACACCAACAACTGGACGCTCCTCCAGTCGTTGCCCTGCCCTCTCTTCAGACACGGCTGTGTCATCATCAAGAAGTACATCCAGAGTGGCTGAGATCGGTTCCGTGATGAATGAGTTTCCTGAAAGCTTTGTAGCCAATGTGGCTTTATTTTCTCTGGACGACCCAGACCCACGCCTCTTGTAGAACAGCAAAGTGCTTCAGCTTCATTTGGCGAACTTTGTTCACTTTTACCCCAGAACTGTCAAAACATTTACAATTATTGTTAGTCGCCCTCTGCTGTGGGGCTGGGTTATCGAGAGAAACAAAGTGTCATGTTAGCTATGAAGCTTTCGGGACAACTCCCCCCTGACCGGTTTGGTCTGGTTAGGACAGGACACTCTGTGTGCAGCTTTTGGGGGTCGATCGGTCAGCACCGCTGGACTGGACTATCCAACTAAAACCCCCTCGGGACTTGATGCCAGTGTTGTTGTCTTTACTCCACCCCCACCCCTTCAGTCCCCCATCAACCCCCTGTGCAGAATGTAGGCATCTTACTGTATCTTGAACCACTTGGCCATGTCAGGTACTGGTGCCTAAGCTACTGTATGTATCATATAGTGTAGCTTAACCCCCCCCCCCCCAATAATATAGGCACAGGGCCACTCGAGACTAAAGCTCCTTGGTTTGTTGTTCCCAACTTCTTGCTAACTCCTCTTCCCGTTTCATACAAATAGTTAATTTAGTTCCATCGCCTCAATTGAAATTGAAAGGCCCTTATCTGTTATGTGTTTGTGACTCAAGTATGTTAAAAGCCATCCCAGTCTTTGTTCTGTGACTCCTAGTGGTTTCTGTTAGTAAAGAACTTCTCTTTCCAAATCAGAGGGCTGCCTTGGTTTATGAGGAAATTCAGTAGTGGCATTTGAAGGACAGGAGAACTGGGCAGATGTCTCAGTGCTTAAAGGGACAGTGGAGAGATGAGGAAGTCCACAGGGTTTTTGAAACATATTCATGAAACAAAAATCTGTGACGAGAGAGCCACAGTTGATGAGAGAGGAGCGTTGTTTTTGTATAGATGTTTCCCCCTCGGTTTAAAAGGACATGTTGGATACTTGCAGTCTCTTTTTGGGCCAGAAACATCACTGTTGGCAGATGACTTACCTGGGAATGACAGAGAGGGAATCCCTGTATCATGACATCCCAGAGAGTCTGAGAAAGACACTACAATGGGGCATTTCTCCTCCACACAGCCAAAGCACAATAACCACCAGTGGCTCCAAGGATCAAAATGTTTCACTAGATTTATGTTTATCCTCCATTTTTATTTTATATTTGTATATCATTGTTGGGTGGGTGGGTGGGTGGGGTATGGATGAGGGTTTTGGGGACATTCTGTAAATACGGGAAGGAAAAATGTATATTTTAAAACCTGAAGGTGATTCTGTATAAATGTTTTTAGAAAAAAACTTGATAGGTTGGACTGAAAATGGTGGGGCCATACTTGCGACTATTAGAAAAGGTTTAAGGGCTCTATTCAATCCGCGTCGCGGAAGTTCAGCTTTGCAGCGTGATTTAGCGGAGACTGCATTCACGTTTCATGTCGGCTCAGTCGGAAATTACCTTTACATTTCTGTCACGGAAGCTGTTACGCTTCAGCTTTACAGATTGAATAGAGCCTTATGTTTTAGTTCGATTTTATTTGGCTGATGCTTAAACTTGTTGACATAGTTGCACGTAATCAAAGGTTACATGTTAGCTGTTACCATTACATAACCTGACAAATGTAGCCCTATGCGAACCTCACCAGGTGGCCGTGATTATAAAAAATAAAAAAATTGGTATGATTTTATTTGATGTTTTAAAAACAATACAACATCAACTACATCACAGCTGTCCAGTCCTAACTAGGGCACACACCCATCTCCAGGTGGCCATGATTATGTCTGGTTCTAATTCCAATTAATATCGTTGACCACAGGAGGTTGGTGGCACCTTAATTGGTGAGGATAGGCTCGTGTTAATGGCTGGAGTGGAATGGGTTCCATTTGTTTGATGCCATTATGAGCTGTTCTCCCCTCAGCAGCCTCCACTGTCGTTAACGTAGTTGGGCTTGATAGAACACTTCCACGAGTGTTCTTTACAGCAGTCAAACAGCACCATCTGCTAATCAAATGGACTAAAACACGTTAAAAAAATGTTACTTGATGTTTAGCTCACGGTGCTGTGAGCCTGACTCTTGGTGATTATCGCAGTTGAGATGTCGTTTTTTCCTTTGAACTGTAGAATTACATTTAACGTGTTTTGAAGAGAAGTTGAAGTGCAGCAAAAACCTTGTAAATTAAGTTCACCACGTGCGCCGAATAAAACAGGTGTAGTAGGCCTTACAGTGAAATGCTTACTTACAGGCTCTAACCAATAGTGCAAAAAAAGGTATTAGGTGAACAATAGGTAAGTAAAGAAATAAAACAGTAAAAAGACAGGCTATATACAGTAGCGGGGCTACATACAGACACCGGTTAGTCAGGCTGATTGAGGTAGTATGTACATGTAGATATGGTTAAAGTGACTATGCATATGATGAACAGAGAGTAGCAGTGGTGTAAGAGGGGTTGGCGGGACACAATGCAGAAAGCCCAGTTAGCCAATGTGCGGGAGCACTGGTCAGTCAGCCCAATTGAGGTAGTATGTACAGTTAAAGTGACTATGCATATATGATAAACAGAGAGTAGCAGCAGCGTAAAAGAGCGGTTGGGGGGGGGGGGGGGGGCACACAATGCAAATAGTCCGGGTAGCCATTTGATTACCTGTTCAGGAGTCTTGTGGCTTGGGGGTAAACACTTGAGAAGCCTTTTTGTCCTAGACTTGGCACTCCGGTACCGCTTGCCATGCGGTAGTAGAGAGAACAGTCTATGACTGGGGTGGCTGGGGTCTTTGACAATTGTTAGGGCCTTCCTCTGGCACCGCCTGGTATAGAGGTCCTGGATGGCAGGCAGCTTAGCCCCAGTGATGTACTGGGAGCTTCTTGTTGAAGTCTCTCTTGCAGACCAACACATAGGCTACTGGCATCGATACATAAATCATTTTCGCTTCCATAGACAGAGTTTACATATGCATTTTTATAATCTACTTTGTCACATATGCATTATTTGACTCAAGGACCAACAGTGGAGCGTTTCTTTCTCAAAAAACCTTGCCCCGGGGGATTTGAACTCACAGCTATATCTTAGTCTCTGCTTACCGCCTCAGTGCATCACTCCACCAATTAGTGGTCAATTATAGACATTCTTTACAATGTACGAATATACACTTACATGTTGCATAATCGTCCATCATTATTGTTGTGCAAGAACAAGTTTGCAGCCTAGTCAAGGATGTGAGGATCATGCAATATTGGCACTATACACTTGAGACAGACCGAGTGAAGGGAAACAAAAGTAAACCTTGATTTCGGAGGTTAAAATATATCCCTCTGGTGGCCAGGTTGACCTATTTTACAAAATGCCATTGGTCTGTGGAGAAAAAGTTTGAGCTTTGATAGGCTGATACAGGAAATAATCACTACCACTTGGTGAGATTAGCAAGCATTGGACTAACGTGTGCCAGGTTCTGATGGGTACTGCTATCCAGGTACCTGGGAATACCTAAACCATAACCAAAGATTTTTTATAACTAACCCAAGATAGACCAGAGCCTGTCATTTCCAATGGGAGCAAATGAATCATAGTGGGCAGCCAAGCTCGTTCTAGCATTTATTTACATATTTCCATTAGGGAACGTCTACTCTAAAGCCATTCTTTTTTAAACTTTAGCAAATTCTACAAAACGCTGTCCACTCTTAAACGCTAGTTTTTGTCGGTCAAAATCCATCTCCTCCCACCACCATATTTGGTAGTGAGTGGAAATGTCAACCAGATGCTTCACATTTATACATCCGGTGAAATGTCTTATTGTGCTATCTGTACCATAACCCTTACCATTTTAAATTTCAAATGGGGGAGGGGGGTGTAGGGACTTCCCAAGGATCCCGAATAGCAAGGACCATTATCTGATAGAATGCTACATTATAACTGGTTCAATTTAAAACTTGTTCTAATGTTTGCAAGTTTGGCCCAGGTTTGTCTGTAAATCTGTCCCCAAATAGAGAAATTAACAAATGTTATTATTGAACCATGATAACTGTTGTAGTTTTTGTTTGAGTGAAACAAGCCATTATGCCAGAGGATGTCAGAACCACAGTCTTGATGCGGTCTTCTAAATAAAGCCTTGTAGAGTGAATGGTTCTTTGAACCGAGCAATATCACTCTTGTTTAACATGGCAATCAAACTCTGAGGCGTATAGCTAACCTCTTCACCACCTCTAAGTAAAAGGAATCGGTTTCAAAGCCAAACTGAGTATGTTCAGTCCTTTGACAGGCAGGTACACTGCTCAATTAAAGTCATCCAGTATTGAGGGAATGAAAGAACTTGACAAAGTACAATTTGTACCTTTATTCAAGTATATCACAGCAGTTTTTAGAAATACAGTAAAAGTTTTCCTTTCAAATAACTTACACCAACGTAACATTTGATGGGGAAGAAGATGTTCAATAAACTTTAACCTCAAGAAGAAATCATTAAACATGGTGATGCTACGAAAACAAAATCTACTAAATAAATCCCACACAAGAGAAACTCAGTAAGTAGTGATGGAAAATTGTGTGCATACTGGACTAAATCATCTTTAACTACCAGACAAAAATTGGTTGTTTGTCCAAACTGACAAATGTATTGACAAGAGAGGATGACAAAAATGTATGACATTTTAAAACCCAATTCTTAAAAACAAATGTTAAAGGGACAGATTTTATAAGATGGTTGCCAAATTGTGTCAGCAACGTGAATAAGATTTACACTACCAACACGCTATTGTTTTGATGTAAAAATTCCAATAAGTCAACGTTATCCTCATCCAGTATCCCACAGTCCATAACCACAAAACTAAAGAAAAAAACACCACAATGGAATAAATAGGAAAGTTGAAAGGTCATGTGTAGCCTGAAGAAACCTGAGACACCTGTAAACTTCTTTATTCTCCAATACATGCTAATCCGCTACCTCACTTCAGCACTAAACCGAGTAACAACTATTGCCAATTTGTTTAATGTACAAAAATACTGTTTAATGGATAGATGTAAAAACATGTCTAATTGTTAATAAATAAAATACAAATTTAAATCACCACGAGAAAGAGATTCAAGTCTGCAAAAACAATCACCCTCAAATGAAAAAAAAAAAGAGATTGTGGCTTGATGGACAAGACTAGTGAATATGTGTAGTAGTGGGATCTGAAAGGAAAGCAATCTTAGGACGTCTCGGTCTACAGAACTGAAATATACAGTTTGACATTTCCTTGAAATTAAATGCTGTATGTTTCGTCTCGGCTCAAATGCAATAAAGACAAAAAAAACTGAAAATGGTGAGAACCAACCAAACTGTTGGGTTACCGCAGCAACCACAGAACTTGTACTGAGTGTTGCGACAATAGTTTGGAACATGGCAAAATACTGTTTGCGCCCAGTAAACAGTTTCTTATTAGCATTCAAATAAATTAAGCTGAGGTAGCTTTGTTTCTCTCGATCTGCAGTATTCCAATGCTAGTTTGCATATGTTCATATTTATTTTAATTGTTAAATCTTCACCTGGCAATCCAAGAGAAGGCAGATGTGGAGTGAGGTTGGATCAGCATAAAGCAGGGCTAGGCATACAGGATTTTGTTACAGACCAATCGTAGTCAAGCCTGAAGAACACCATGATTAGTTGATTTGGTTGGAACAAAAGCCTGAATGCCTAGTAGTATTCTCCAGGACCTGGAGAACCCTGGCATTAAAAGGTAGACAGCGAAATTCCACTGCCGCAGATATTGAGATGAGCGAGACGCAAGTTTTCGCTCACACACAGTATCTGCTTCACCAAAACAGCGGAGAAGATGAGCCTTGTGCTTTAACACTTTTAGTTGTTGCGGAAGCTGTCCCATTATGCGGTTTACTTTCTGCAACCATGTCATATCGGAGTCCACCATTTAACAGTGCTGTGAATGTGAAAAACTGAGGCTGGCCACATCTCGTCAAAACATGGACTCATCCATGGCCAAGGAAAGACCAGAAAAAGTTGAAAAACAAAAATGCATATCTTTACCACAAGGTGAACATGGATGGGCTGGAAAAAAGCTAATTACATCCCTCCCACTAGACAGACAATCAAAAGCATCAACAAAATAAACAAACAATAGAATGCTGTTTTATACCTCAACAGGGCACTGCCTTGAATGGCCTTGTTCATGGTCAGAAGCTTCACAATCAATGCAATAACAATTCAAAACATCATTTCCAATGTATCATACAATAGAAAAACTTTTTTTTTTTTATGAATCAAATGCACAACATAATACATAGCCAACTGTGTAAGTTGCTTATCTATATCTTTATAGAGTTAAGATCTGTTTTCCTATGAATGTCGACTAAAAACGGCCACGCAATCATTTGAGGTAAAATTGGCACCACGTTTGCTGTGACTCATTTGTGGCATCCGTTGACATGAAAGTAATGATAAAATCCTTTTTTACTCATGTGGGCAGGAAAAGACTAATAGTAGATCTGCTTTCCTACTGTAGAAGTGACTTCTATCCACTGGACCTGGGTCAGTCAAGGTGAGAGTTTGGTCCTAGATATATGGTTAGTTTAAGGGGAACTTCTACATCCAGCTCACTATACTGCATTACATGGAACAGAGCAGTCGATTAAAAACCTTAACAGCTGTTCTTTATGGGGGTTAAATAAGGCACATGCTAGGCAGTGCGAACTACAAAAAGGTGTCCAATTTAATTTGAATTGCTTCTAGTTAGGTGTGGATTGACAGGAAATAAAAATTAGCAGGGCACAGCTTGTGTGGAAGATTTTCTTTTTTTACACAGAATTACAGACAGAACTGTGAATCAGCTACCACAAGCAGCACGTCAATCTGTGTGCTACGACTGTGATAAGAGTCTTGTCAATGAATGTTATTTTGATGTTCACTGCAAACCTCGCACAAATGCTTCCTCAGTTCCCGTTGATGCATTTCAGTAACACCCTTATTAATGGGGATTTGATGTTTTTGTAATGCATGTACATGCTGGCAATTGATTCTAGCTCAGCAGTGCCAACTTTACCCTACAGTATGGTCATGTTAAAAACATTTCAATGAACATTGGACAATGTTTGGAGCGAGAACGGTGGTTATAAGATCCATATCAATAAAAATAAAAAAACGAAATCATAATTGATTAGATCCAGATGCTATTCAAACCAAGCTGGTTTAATGACTAAGTATGATCTGTAAGCTGTTGTATCTATGAGATGACTGGCCTATAATCTTGATTCACTAGCTTACTGAGAGATGACATGGGCTCAGCAATGGTGACAAGACAGGAGACTGTCTCAACCTCCAAGCTAACTGCACATACTCGCACTGCTGGTGACAATCTGTGAATGGGATTACTGTGTGTGCATAACGAAGCACATATGTAGTTTGCGTACGGCCAGTTTAAAAGTAGGCCGTCGTTGAGATATGACATCACCCAATCTGTTTTGTTGGTTAGTTTCCGAGTTACTCCCACCGGCAGCAAGGATTAGGATAGCACCTGAATAGCACCAGGAATGCCCGTTTCACCGTTCGTGTGTGCGTGTCCAGGAGTCTGTTTGGTTGTAGACTGGATTTGGGTCCGACCAGGGTACCTGAGACTATAGCACCATAGAAAAGTCTCCTCTTTCTCCCCGTTCTGTCGTCCATGTTAAGACCAGGGCTCTATATTTGCTCTGTGTGTAAGTACTTGGCTCAAAGGCTTGTGTGTGTGTGTGTGTGTGTGTGTGTGTGTGTGTGTGTGTGTGTGTGTGTGTGTGTTCAGGGTAAACCTGGCTGTCTCACAGGAATGTAATGAAATTCTGGACTTTCCTCTCCATCTCCTGAAAAACAAAAGCATCAAAACAAACAGGTCAGAAAATACTGTATGTAGCACATGCTTTACATCTGGATACACAATTATACCTTGAATATTACCATTGAAAACACAAACTTGCTAACAGATGCTCAATTCATTCAAATGTTGATGCCAAGCACGCCAAAATAGGCATATGCTAAAAAGGTTAGTCAACACGGTGAAGAATGTGAGTTCTGATATAAACTGAGTGTACAAAACATTAAGAACACCCGCTCTTTCCATGACAGCTTTCACCTTGTCAGTCTATGATCCCTTATTGATGTCACTTGTTAAATCCACTTCAATCAGTGTAGATGAAGGGAAGGAGAGAGGTTAAAGGATTTTTAAGCCTAGAGACAATTGAGACATGGATTGTGTGTGTGTATATATATATATGCCATTCAGAGGGTGAATGGGCAAGAAAGAATATGTAAGTGCCCTTGAATGGGGTCTCTGGTAGGAGGTGCCAGGCGCACCAGTTTGTGTCAAGAACTACAACGTTGCTGGGTTTCACGTGTGTATCAAGAGTGGTCCACCACCCTAGGGCCTCCCGAGTGGCGCAGTGGTCTAAGGCACTGGTGACCCATGGGGCGGCGCACAATTGGCCCAGCGTCTTCCGGGTTAGGGGAGGGTTTGGCCGGCAGGGATGTTCCTTTCCCATCGCGCACTAGCGACTCCTGTGGCAGGCCGGCCGCAATCGCCAGGTGTACAGTGTTTTCTCCGACACATTGGTGCGGCTGGCTTCCCGGGTTAAGCGGGCGTTGTGTCAAGAAGCAGTGCGACTTGGTTGGGTTGTGTTTCTGAGTACGCACGGCTCTCGACCTTCACCTCTCCGAGTCCGTACAGGAGTTACAGCGATGGGACAGGACTGTAACTACCAATTGGATACCAGGAAATTGGGGAGTAAAAGGAGTAAGAAAGAAAAAGGGTCCACCGCCCAACTTGACAACTGTGGGAAGCATTGGAGTCAACTTGGGCCAGCATCCCTGTGGAACGCTTTCGACGCCTTGTAGAGTCCATACCCCGACGAACTGAGGCTGTTCTGCGATTTAACTCACGATTAGGAAGGTGTTCCTAATGTTTGGTATACTCAGTGTTGTCAACCCATTCACACTGCATCTGAGAAGAAAAAAAAAAATCACAGATTTTAACACTTACTTGTGTATGTCATCAGGCTTGCCTGCTTTTAACACCCACTGTTTTCTGAGGCATCGGAAAGACGCCCTGCTTCTCTCAGCTCAGCTCTATAGAATGTGGCTTAAAGTTCACACCCTGTCACTGACACACACCTCAAAACACGCTTCGCTCGCTAGCGAAGACACGCAGTGTTTACTTTAGCCCATGCAACAGTTTTACCTTCCGTAGCGTACAGACTGAACTGTACGCTCCCCACAGCTTGCCACTAACAATGACCACCAGCTCTGACACACACACACACACGCTTTACTGTCAGAAGTTGAGGCAGGCTAACGCTGGACATCAATGCGCAGTGTGCACTCAAATCTCCCCTTCTCCCCCGCCTCACTTCTCCAGAACATCAGAGAACATTCAAGCTGGGGAAAGGTAGTAGTCAGACCACAGCTGGAGACTAGAGCGCTATAGCATGTCTTTTAGGATCACCAGAGGAAAGCTCTTATACAACATGTTGCATTTCATTGCGTTTCCCCATGCCCTGCCAAGCACATACAAGATGAGGGAAGACAGACATATTTTACCAACAGAAAGTAACTAAGTGCATTCTAAAGGGCTAGTGTGTGTCTGCGTTTGTGTGGGTCTCTGTTAGGGGTATAACGGTACACGTATTCGTACCGAACTGTTTGGTCCGCACCGTGAACCCGAATGAATACATAAATAAATACACTTGCCCTGTAGGCTATGCTGCGTTGTATGCCTCTTGAGTGAATCTGAGCTGGGGGGAAAAAACATTCTATTTTACAAGCTATTCCGTTAAAACTAGAGTGTGCACGTTGTAATCAAAATTCTAACCTTAATTGCAGCATTTCAAACTGTACTATTGTGAGGCGCAGCCGGGAACTAGTTCTGTACGACGGCGAGTGGTGGGGTGGAGCAACCAGTAGGATTCTCCATCGTTTACATTTCCAGTTTGGGAACATTTTGGCTGCCCAGTAGATTATAACGGCGATGGACAGAGAGAGTATGTCTCCACTGCTCAATGAGAATAGCCTATTCAGCTGCCAACACCTCAGACATGTTGACACATTTACGCTAACAAAAAAAAAACACAACTTCATCTCCCCTCTGCATTCAAGCAACCCTTTTGACTGGGCCAAAGAAGAGCAATAGGTATGTTTATAGCCATGGCTATGCGCCCATTCTCAGGGGTTGAGAAGAATACGGGGATTTAGCACCTCGTGAAAGTGGTCACTTTACGAATTTCGCCCTCGCACCCATTTCAACAAATCGGTAGTATCCGCTCTATAGAAGCAATCTAAAGATAATGTTGTCAAAGAATTGGCCAATGCACCATGTGTTGTGCTTACTACAGAAAGCTGCTTGACAGTGACAGCCCATCACATTACCCCGGTGTGGGAAATGAGAAGTACCGCGCTACAGACACGTCCCCTTTCTCTTTGTACCAAAACATTATAGCATAGGCCTATACAATGTCTGAGCCATGTTTACATATGGATTTCACACGCACATTGCACTTTATTTAAGTGTTGTTGTTGAGTAATACTGTGTTTTCATTTATAAAAATACAAAGTGTTGGTATTCCCGATTGTGCTCTCAACAGGCATTATATGAGTCATGACCATATGGAGTCAGGAATACCAACACTTTGGACTAAAATTAAAGTTTCGGCATTTAATTTTCCTCTGCTCACGCTCCCTGGACAGTAGGGCTGGGCGATATGGCCAAAATATTATATCACGGTATTTAAAAGAAATTGGACGGTATTTTTTCGTTTTTGAATAATTAAAGTTCTACATCTGCTTTATGAGTAGTGAGTGATCCTAGGGTGCCAACACATACATTCTAAGTGATGTCTTTCTCCATTCTGATTGTTTTATACTGTTCAATTCAACTTCAACCAAAACAAATTTCAGCACTTTTATCATTTCTGCATTTCCTGCATTCAATTGCAGTGGTGGAAAAAGTACCCAATTGTCATACTTGAGTATGAATACTCAAGTATGACAATACTGAATACTTAAGTATCAAAAGTAAAAGTATAAATAATTTCATATTCCTTATATTAAGCAAACCAGATGGCACCATTTTCTAGTTTTTATTTTATTTACGGATAGCCAGGGGCACACTCCAACACTCAACATCATTTACAAACAAAGCATGTGTGTTTAGTAAGTCCTTCAGATCAGAGGCAGGGGATGACCAGGGATGTTCTCTTGACAAGTGCATGAATTGGACCATATTCCTGTCTTGCTAAGCATTCAACATGTAACGAGTACTTTTAGGTGTTAGGGAAAATGTATGGAGTAAAAAGTACACTATTTTCATTACGAATGTAGTGAAGTAAAAGTAAAAACTGTCAAATAATAGTAAAGTACCGATACCATTTTTTTTTACCTTAGTACTTTTACACCACTGCTCAATTGAGAATTTCCACACTGCCACGTAGGGCTGCACGATATGGGCAAATAATCTAGGACTTATTTTTAACCAAATGTTGCGAATTAGAGCAAAACTGTTGGAATCATGGAAATAGAATGACTATTCTAATTATATAGTTAGAATATAATAGTGGGCACTTTGAATACAGTGTTGTTTGAGATGACAACAAATTAAAATGCCAGGAAGGAGTTATTGTGACAGGGTAGGAACTAAGGTGATGATAAGTGTTTCCTAGGGGACCCTATAACCTTTGGCTACATTGTGTGTTTTCTCTTAGCTACTTCATGTAGCTAACATATTCCTCTTTGATTTAGAAGATACTGTTGCACAAACATGCTGATTTAGGTCGACACCATCACCGGTATTATCAGGCTGTATTAGCTGGCTACGTTTGCTCTTACTCAGTACATTTATTAGCGTGAACTTGCTAAGAAAAGAAACAAACTAATAGTGTCATTATAGAACGCTAGTGGATTTATATTAAGAAGCAAAGTGAAAACATTGCTGCATTGACCATGCAGACTGAACGCAAGTGTCTCGTGGTTGAGGAACATTAAATGCGCTCCTTGAGTGACAGGGGGCGTGGCTTGGTCTGTGTGGAAAGTGGCACGGAGAGAGATGACTCAAGTAGCGAAGTTAAACTATAAAAATGGACATTACACATGGTGTATCACATTTAACAAACCAAACATTCAAATACCGGTATAGAAGGTAAAGTAAAAACCCAAACCGGTCCCTGCATCAATACTGGTATATCATAATATACGGTATACCGCCCAGCCCTACAGGAGAAATATCAGCACTGACCAGGCATACAAACAACCCTCCTCTCTCCAGCGGCTGACCAGCCTGTGTGTCCAAAGCAGCACCCCCGCTCTCCACTCACGGCGCTAGCCAGAGACATCGGTATAAGCCTCTAGTTAATACGACAACACTGGCTACTCCCTCTGACACATTGTCTGACAACCTCAGTGTGCTACAGTCATTACTACATTCACTCCTGTAATAGCCTTCAAACTCCACATTAGTTTTCAGGAACCAAGCACACATCCACCGCATTTGGAGGGCCAAATAAGCTTTTGTCTGTGTGTCTAGCTACGCGTGTGTCCGTCTAACCTCCTGTAGCCGTGTCTTGTCGTAGTCCAGTCGGTGTTGGTAGATGCACTGACTGAGGAGAGAGAAGAGTCTCTCCAAGCGGTCCACGCTGTAGCCTTCACTCCTCTGTACCACTGTGTCCAAGAGGGCCTGGGAGAGGAGAACACACACATTATACTATGTTATTATACGCATGAGAAACAACAAGCTCCCTCGTGAGGGGACACATTCAAGCCATAGACACGCACAAGCAGAACATAAATACAGCATTTAATGCAACAGGGAACATAAACGCATACCCTGCATTCACATCACGTGTGCAACTCTCTCGCACACAGAGAGGTCAGCTTTATTCAAAAGCAATTACGATCAGAGGGACAGCTAATTAAGGCTAATCATAATTAGCTCAGTGTTTACATTTGTCTGCTACTTTAATTAAGCACTTTGGACAGTCAAAGACCCTTTCAATTGACCTGCTCATTCTCAGCTTGCCACCTTGTGTGTGGATCAAAATCCATAGGCCTGAAATAGCAATCACATAGCGACTAGATTTACAGTCATTAGACACCAGGCAATAAAAGAAAGTGACGGGGAATGAGGTGCGTGTGTCAGAAGAACAAGGCGTGGGCTTCTCCTTATCAAAGTGAGGGGATGGGTGTCTCTCTTAACTGCAAATAATGACACAGTGACTCTGAACACTTGGAGAGAAGTATGACTCATTTACCCATCTATCTCACTACTGTATCTATACTGAACAAAAATACAAACGTAACGAGTTGGTCCCATGTTTCATGAGATAAAGAACATTGCACAAATGTGTTTACATCCATGTTAGTAAGCATTTCTCCTTTCCCAAGGCAATCCATCTACTTGACAGGTGTAGCATATCAAGAAGCTGATTAAACAGCATGATCATTACACAGGTGCACCTTCTGCTGGGGACAATAAAAGGCCACTCTAAAATGTGCAGTTGTGTCACATCGCCACAAATGTCGCAAGGTTTGAGGGAGCGTGCAATTGGCATGCTGACTGCAGGAATGTCCACCAGAGCTGTTGCCAGAAAATGTAATGTTCATTTCTCTACGTCGTTTTAGAGAATTTGGCAGTACGTGTAAACCGCCCTCACAACAGCAGACCACGTGTAACAACGCCAGCCCAGGACCTCCACATCCGGCTTTTTCACCTGAGCGGAAGGTCTTCACCTGACTACAGTTCCACGTCGTAACCAACTTCAGTGGGCAAATGCTCACCTTCGAAGGCCACTGGTACGCTGGAGAAGTGTGCACTTCATGGGAGAATCCCGGTTTCAACTGTACCTGGCAGATGGCAGACAGCATTTATAGTGTCGTTTGGGCGAGCGGTTTTCTGATGTCAACATTGTGAACAGAGTGCCCCATGATAGCGGTGGGGTTATGGTAAGTGTGTGTATATATATATATAATTTTTAAATGTTTATTTAACTTGGCAAGTCAGTTAAGAACAAATTCTTATTTACAATGACGGCCTACCCCGGCCAAACCCGGACGACGCTGGGCCAATTGTGTGCCGCCCTATGGGACTCCCAATCACGGCCGGACGTGATACAGCCTGGATTCGAACCAGGGACTGTTGCACAGATACAGTGCCTTAGACCGCTGCGGACAACGATGGCAAATTTGAATGCACAGACATACCGTGACGAGATCCTGAGGCCCACTGTCGTGCCATTCATCCGCCGCCATCACCTACTGTTTCAGCATGATAATGTACAGCCCCATGTCGCAAGGATCCGTACACAATTCCTGGAAGCTGAAAATGTCCCAGTTCTTCCATGATCTGCATACTCACATGCCACCCACTGAGCATTTCTGTTCCAGTTCCTGCCAAATCTCCAGCTACTTCGCATAGACACTGAAGAGTGGGACAACATTCCACAATCAACAGCCTGATCAACTCTATGTGAAGGAGATGTCACGCTGCATCAGGCAAATGGTGGTCACATCAGATACTGACTGGTTTTCATGCATGTAAAATCCATAGATTTTAGGGCCTAATGAATTTATTTCAATGGGCTGATTTCCATATTTGAACTAAGTAACGTTTTTGAAATTGTTGCATGGTGTGTATATTTTGTTCAGTGTATAAATTCCCCCTCCTTTTCAACCTGTCTCTCTACATCTAGGCCTCTGCTTCTAATCTTATCCCCTTTAGTCCTAAAATCCCTTACCTTTCGTCTCTCTAAACATCTCCCCTCTCCCGCCCTCCCCCTCTCTCTCCTTGTTAGCCAGCTGATTTAATCAGAGTGCTGTGCCTTTTTCCAGTTGCCCAGGCCAATAGTGACAGCGGGGGTGTGTGTGTGTGTGTGTGGTGGGGCTAGCGGACCCCCTGAGGTAGTGAGCTCCCAGCACACAAAGGAGCAGTAATCCAGTCTGTTAAAGGGGGCTGTGATACGGACCATTAAAGGCACCTCTCCCCACCACCCTCCTTCCCATCACAGCACATCTTTATCCCCCTGTCCTCTCGCTCAGCCTCTTCTCCCTCTCTCTACCCTCTTATTTTGCTGATGGACCCTCTAAGGTACAGAGGAGGAGGGGGAGAGAGGGGGAAAGAAAGAGCAAGGGAGAGAACGAAACAAGAGAGGACAGGAAGACGAGGTGTCATAGCCATGGCTTTAAACTCTGTCCTATCAGCTGAAGCACAGCATGCGGCCAGGCAGATGACTACATCAGTGTGCCAACAGTGCGCACACACACACACACCTTTACACACATGTCTCCCCAAACACACACCTAACCCTGCAGACACACACCTACACACACAGACCCATCTGTAAACACACTGCCAACTCAATGCGGCTGCGTTCCCTGCATGTTTCAGCCCATTAAAGGCAGCTAACAAGGCCACTGACAGGCTGTCTGTGATCCTAAGAATATAAGACAACCTGAGAACAGGACACCAGTTATGACCAACATCTCTATCCTGGAACACACACCCTACCAACTCTTCAAAGCACACACACACACACACACACAGTGCTCATAGAGCCCAGCCCTTTGAATGTCTGAAATGGAGACCAGGTCACAGCTTATGACGGGGTACAGAAATAGTCACAGCATGGGGTGCGAATGCTTTGAACTGGAGCGCTGATGACTTACATGTAGGTTAGTGTTACATTGGCATATAAAAATGTCTCACCCTGCAGAGCAGGTGGTTATTAGTGTATAAATGTTAGCGTTACTTAACACCAGCCCTTAATCAGTGATAATCCCTTACTGGTAAAGCACATTTCACACTAAACGTGTGATAAGTAGTCACCCCACAAAACTTTTAGAATGTTTATAAAAAAGGGAAGGAGCGAATACATTATGGTCATGTGCTGATATTATGAGATCACTGGATAATGTTGTGATAGCTATATTAAGTGTGATTGACCATCTGGTTTTGCCAGTCTATCGGGTCTTCGTGCATTGCAAGGCCTTTTCGTAGCGTTTAATATGGAGGACAGTGTGTCAGTGTTGAGGAGCAATGCTGAACACTACTCTTCATTGGTGTTAAGAGCTGTGTTGGTGTCAGGAAGGCTGCAGAGGGCTGTGTAGGCTGGTAGAAAACACAGGTGAGCCTGCCGCTGTAGCCCTGGGATTTAAGTGCAGCAAGTGAGAGTGGCAGAGGGGGAGAAAGAAAAATAGAGGCAGAGCAAGATGGGGAGAAAGAGAGGCAGAAAGTGAGAGAAGCACAAAGAGCGGGGGGGGGGAGAGTAACTGGAAGCGACACAGTATCCATCACCACCAGCGATGTTATTAAGCTTTCAAAATCAGCCTTTAGAGAGAGGAACTTTCCCCTTTTAATTTTTATGTAATCTTGTCTTGCCTGTGTTAAGGATGAAATATAAATGATTCACGCTTCAAGAGAAAATCTACAGAGTTGAAATGAACGGAAAGAAGGAGGGAAGGAGAAGAGTGTAGTGGGTGATTTGCAACTGTTGCAACAAGAATTCCAATCTCCAGAAAGGAGTGAAACGCCCGGGAGACACAGCCAAGTCACACGGATTGGGAGCGCGAGGACACACAGAGTTGCGTAACACGTGGCACATATAAAGTATCACAAGGCTGACACCTCAGAGGGGTCCAGGGTCTGTGTCATGACTAATGTGAATATGATGGAGGAATCAAATTATGCAGCGCCCTCACTCGCTACTCCCTACAGACTCAAACAGACACACGAGGCTAGCATCCACAGCAGATAAGTTAAAGGCCACCGTCAGACCTTCAACATGATGGACTGAAGGGGTGTGATGATGATGATGTGATGGAAAGCGGGCCAGGTGACGGTGGTGGTCTGATAATGTGGTCTGGACATGACCGACAGGTGTTATGAGGGACATGATGAACAGGTGTCACTAGATACCGACTCAGTGCCAGAGTGCAAATTAAAGGCTATGATGGAAAGATGTGATGGAGACCGGGGCAGGTGGTTGACCTGGTGATGTGATCTGGACATGATCAACAGGTGTTAAGAAGTTAATCTGGTATGGACGCTAGGCTCATGGTGAGGGGACTTGGCTGTGTCAGGGGCATGGTATGGGGAATAAAAGATGGTTCACACCTTTGGCAAACTTCATCTACAGACCATCTCCTCTCTAAAAATAGAGAGAAATAAAAAGCAAATAAACTTATTGCAGGTGTTTCAAAGAGAAGTACAGAGCAGTAAAACACTTAGTCTCCCGTGTCTCAGACAGAAGTGAAATCTGCTTCTCTCTCTAGCTTGGAAGTTCAATTCTTCCTTTAGCTCTAGTACAGTATTCACTCCAGTAGTGCTCGGTGAGATTATACTCAACAGCACAGTGCTTTGGCGGCTGCCTTGCAATGTAGGAGTTTGCTGCTGATTTAAGAGAGCGCTGAGAATAGAGCGAGAGGGGCTGACTGACTGCTGGAGTTCTCAGTTCCAGCTGTAACAGACTCACAAGTGGATGAGGTCAGCAATTAGGCTTAGCCCAGTCTATAGCAGGATTTTATTCTGTTTTTGGGGGTGTTAATGTTGGACATAAGACTGTAAAAACACCAAATCAGCTCCAAGTGATTAAGATTTTGGAAATCTGTTCCAAAGTATTCCCACGCTTAATAGAGAGATGCAAGGTTTGAAATGATTATGTTCTAGTCAAATGCTATATCTGTTTGGGCTTCTTGCGGTCAATTAGCAGTCCACAAATTATTTGTAATTATTTCCCAGCCCCCTAACCACCGCTCAAGACAAAAAAAATCATCCCGCAGCTGAATCTAGTTGATGATCCCTGGACTATAGCTGTCTTTTATCTGGGATAACTTCGGAAAGTCTATTCTCCTCTCATGCTTTTCTCTTCCTCTACTCTCTCTCTTTTCTCTCATCTCCTTCCTTTTCTAATTTTTCTACATCTCCATTTCCTCCCTATTTTTTCCTCTCCCTCTCCTTTCATCTCCGGTCTTGTGTCAAAAGCAAAACCAAACAAGCCTCAGGCCCAATCTGACAGCTCAGACATAAATGAACGCATGTCCCAAAAAAATGCACTTTCACACAAAAACGCTTTTGACAATGCGGATAAAAGTGTGTGTGTGTGGTGGTGGGGGCGACGACATTTGCAGTGTGTGTGTTAGTCACTTACAGAGAGTGGTTTTGGACGTGTGTGTGTATCTCGGCGCACACGTTTGTTTTCATGATATGGTGCCGTAACTGGTTGCCGATGTGGATGGAAGCCTTTTCAAAACGACAGGTCTCCAAACGCAAAGCTATTATCACATGCAAATGGTCGCTCTGTCAAGGACATCAGCGGGAATGAGTACAAATGAAAAGGAAGCATCCCAAAAGTTATTTATTTCTATTGACAATCAAAATGCATCGCTCCGGCCATTAAGCAGTTTACTTCCCCTAGCAGGCATTCCGAATAGCCGCCTCCCTCCCTCTCCGGATGGAACCATGCTGTTATTAGTGTTGGAAATGGGCAGACACGACAAACTGAAAATGGGGCCATTTCTGTGGACGGACGGCTCTGAAATGGGAAATCTTCACATGCTGTAATAGTCAGGCAACAGGGGAGAGAGAACTCTTCAGTGTAACAGCCAATGAATGCACACGGGGCATTTGCAGCTGTGTAAAACAAATCTAAGGAAAATTGCCCCGGCCAAGTCTTGTAGCCCAGCCCGCGTGTTCTTTGGCGAGGTGGATAGAATCATTTGAATTGATTCCCTGATAGATGATGATTCTGCTGCAATCTAGGGCACTTACAGTGCCTTCAGAAAGTATTCACACCCTTGACTTTTTCCCAGAATGAGACAATAGCTCCCCTAAATGCAACCAAAGATCTAAATAAAGATAAGTGGTAAATGTTTTACAGTGGTAAAAAAAGAAAATCAAAACATCCAATTGAAACGATTCCCACCTCCCTCATGGTTTAAACCATTTATTTCTACGTGGCTGCACAAACAGTCTCCCTGTCTACGGCACTGTCCACTCAGTAGTGCTGAGCTCCTTTAAAAAAACACAGATTTTCCTTTTTACTTGCTCATTTTGGCCATTTGTTTGCCATGCGCCCTTGATAAAAAATGGCCTTTATTCCAATGCATTAGATTTATCCGTTGATTCATCATGGTTTGCTTTTATCATTCAGCTGTTTACAGCGCTCATTGCTTTGTTTTTCAGGTGCAGGCAGGTAGCCTATTGGTGTTCTCTGTGTCATACGTGGCCAGAAGTAGTAGACTAATTATTTAGCCTTATAATTTTCTACCAATATTTGTTGTTTCCTGGATCGGCTGATGATGGTTGCCAATATCACTAGATCACTAGCCTACAGCTACACACCAATGCGCATCCAACATTAAATGACAGAAGGCCTATAGCTGATTCTTTTGGTTAAAAGCATTCGATTTTGCAAAGGCATAGGCCTACAATATTTTGGATTTGTGCGCCCATGAGAACTGTTTTCACGGAGAAACATAATGAACTGTTACACAGGCATAGTTACATTTACAGTGCATTTCTCCAAGGTCCAGGAATTGTACAGGGTTTAAGTTCAATGTTCTAATTCAATTGTTAAATGCTTAATAATTACAAATAACACGGTCATAAATGTAATTAATATAAGGAAAGAAAGGTAGTGTTTTATGTCACACGATCTGTGAAGACTCCAAACATTGAACTCATGAAATATGGACAACTCATGAACTAGGGTGTAAACATGTTTTGATTCAACTTGTGTTTTATATTGAATGTAGGCTACCTGTTCTGCAGGTATTCAATGTGTGTAAAATTGTCTCTGCTGAGAGGGTAAGGCTACCGGCAGTGGTGTAGTGGAGAGTAAACGCAACTAAATGCAGTTTACCCACCTTATCAGAAATCGCATTTAACGTATAGGGAACGTTACTTTTTTTCCACCATCACCAGCAATCAGAGTTTACCCACCTATTTGTTTAACACTACATCACTGGCTACCAGTAGGTCTATTTGAAATTCATGGTAATAGGCCTACACATTGTAGCCTAGTCTAGTAAATTGACTGTGTGTGTGTGTGTGAAGTTAACCACCTCGTTTTTCCCAGGACAGTTTCAGCCCCATTTTAGGTGTCCCGACTTTTCAGGCAATAAAAAAAAAAGTCAATTTGGCAGCAAGACGTATCAATTAATGTAGGCCTAATCAATGGCAATGGCCGAACGTCATTAGGCACACTTTTTGGGGTTCTGTAATGTCTATTCATCAAATGGCGCGAGTGTACATGCATTGCACTGCTTGGATTATTTTGGAGTGGACGAACATGCACACAGGAAGCCTACTTTTTTGAAGTGATTTGTTTGACAATCAGATGAAAGCGTCCAGGGCCACATTAAATGGTAAAACATTTTAACTGTTAAATTATGTGCTTATTTTTAGACCCATACAAAAGATCTGCTCAGTGATATCGCCAATGTGGACTTTAAAACAGTTTAATGGCTGCTCTAGGAGAAAACCGAGGACGGATCAACAACATTGTAGTTACGCCACAATGCTAACCTAATTGACAGAGTATCAAAGGAAGCCTGATAAAAACATCATGTTTGCAGGAAAACCTGGTTCAATCTGCTTTCCACAAGACACTGGGAGATGAATTCACCTTTCAGCAGGAAAATAACCTAAAACACAAGGCCAAATCTACACTGGAGTTGCTTACCAAGAAGACAGGGAATGTTCCTGAGTGGCCGAGTTACAGTTTTGACTTAATCTATAGCCAGACCTGAAAATGGTTGTCTTGCAATGATCAAACACCAATTTGACAGAGCTTGAATACTTTTTTCAAGAATAACTCAAATATTGCACAATCCAGGTGTGGAAAGCTCTTAGAGACTCACCCAGAAAGACTCACAGCTGTAATCACTACCAAAGGTGATTCTAACATGTATTGAGTAAGGGGGTTGAATACTTATCTCATCAAGAATGTGTGTTTTTTACTTTAGCTCAGCATCAACATGCCTGATTCAACTAACCACCAAGAAGCAGGCTATTGAGTAGAATCAGGTGTGTTGGTGCTGGGCTGCAACAAAAGTCTACACCCTATGTAGCTTTCCAGGAGCAGGGTTGAAGAACACTGCTGGAGCCAAAACCATTTCCAGAACCTCAGTGTGAGGACTGAACAAACTAGCAGATTTTTTGCTAATTCCAAATGGGTTTCCAGGTGCCCTGCAATCTAAGTTAAATGTCAGAAGTAAATGAGACTTCTCCAATCAATGAATTTGAATTTAAGAGAAGATGAGAGGAGTACCGGAACGTGCCACACCACTCCTCTCCTAATATCAGGCAGCGAGCCAGCCCTACCGACCACTGTGGAGATATCAGCCTTAAACGCACTCTCACCCCGCTCACCGGAAATTCAATTTGTTCTGTCTTTCATCCTGGTGGATGAAAAAGCAATTATTCACAGTGCACTCTTTTCACAATCTGTTTCTTAAAGATATCTCTTCTTTCTACCGCCTAACAAATAAGCCTCCAGATTAGTGCAGTGCGCGTTCACAGGGAGGGAGCGTTCCCACGGTTCGTGGCGTCAGCCACCCACGACTCGTGGCTCTACGTCTTTAACGGGAGCGTCGGTCCACCGCGACCAGTCTGTGACCAGACCTGTCAATCACTTTGAGAGACGCCACCGTCAGGCGAGGGGAGAGGCGGGAACCACGCATCCCTCAATCTCTGCCGCCACCCTGCGGCGATGCAAACAACGGGGAGATAATGATTTGATAGCAGGGAAGGAGCGCGTGACACAGAAACACTTCCTCTACACCTATTAGATCACATCTATGTTGTATCTTCCTGTTCTTAACAGGGCCGTTTGGGTGGTTGGTTGGTAGAGAGAAGAGTCCCTGGGAAAAGAGAGAGGGTTAAGGGAGTGAAGAGAGAGCACAGCTCCAATTTACACCCAGGGTATTAGGTGGAACCTAAGTGTGACCGTGCAAAGTGCCTGGGAATCGTTTCATACATTTATCCTGTCAATCTATTCAGAGACCAACTTGACGGAGCGTAGTGTGGAGAGCAGAGAGCGCAGAGCTAGCGCCTCATGTTTGAGTCATGTCCTGGCTGCATTCTTAAAATGGCTGTATGGAAGGAACAACACCTGTTGATTGACTGAAGACGTGGAGATGCCCTGTTGCCTGCTACTTAAATTGGAACCTTCCTCTTGGATGATAGGGATGTAGAGTGTCTCTCGTTGCGCGCGCACACACCCACACAGTGAGGGCAGACTGGGGTCTCCAACAGAGCACGAGGAGACGATATTAGGCTGGGGAATCAGGAGCATCCATCTGAAAAGGGGGAGAGTGACACCAGCAAACCCAGAGAAGGCATGAAGAGCCTGGGGAGGAATAGGGGCCAGTCCCCCCCCAACCACTCTTTCTCCTTCCTTCAATGTCATAGTCTACACCACCCCATCATGCTCCTTTACTTCCCTCAGCTGCTCAACAGCATTGACTAGGGCCCATTAAATTGACTGGTGATTTTCTCCCATCTGAGAGACAGAATTAGTCTCTAATGTTGAGTGCTCTGGGCTTGGGAGCGACAGAACGAAGGGATGAAAGGGATGGATTAAAGCGGTGTGCAGGGAAGCCTTGGAGATGAGCGTGTAGTGTGGCTGGGATTAGGAAGGGGACATTGCCAGTTATAATGCAGCTAGGAAATGACTGGAGGGATGGCACTGCTTAAAATGGTCTCATTGAAGATAACATGAATGGATGAATGGCGTTTTCACAAGACAGTAAGCTGTGGAAGGGCATTGTGCTTAAAATACAACACACAACCACCATTACCCAACTCATTACTTTCATACTCGGGGATATGTTCAGCAGAAAATAGAGGTAACACACACACACACCATCCCTTACCGTGAGTCGCTGTTGATCGACCATTAGTGTAGGTGGTGGAGGGGTCTGTGGAGGCTCCTCTGTCCCTTCAGTTGATGCCTTTGACTGCTCTAATTGTCTCATTCTGCACGTCCTCCCCTTGGACCAGCCTGGAACAGGAAGAGAGAACAGGTAAACGATACAGCCCACCTACAATCTCACCTTTGACCTATATGTTAATCACCATCAGTTATTAGAACATAATGAACCATAGCATATCCATACGCCAAGGCTTGTTTGGATGAAAGCAAAGGCCTGACAATCAAAGATGAGAATAGCTGCCCCTCTACATTCAGAGCCTGTGATCTGTTGGCTTATAGTTTACTGCTACCAGCGTTCGTGGTAATACACTGTCTGTAGGATCCAAAAAATCCACAACAGAGGAAGCAGAAATCTCCCCCGGCCACCTCTACTACCAAGGCCACCCAAATCACCAAGTAGCTCCAGGCTTCCAGCTGGCCCCTTATAATCCACAGCCCTAAGTCGTTAATCACACACACAGGCCTATTGGCTTGTCCCAGAAACCTCACACACGTACTGTAAAGTTGTATTGTGTACGTACGCATGCAGACACAAACTCATGTGCACACGCACACATGCTGGCAAACTCACAGGCCTATCGGCTTGTCCCAGACACTACACGCCACTAAATGAACGGCCAAGGGTTAAAGACCAAAGAAAAAATTATGTGAAAGAAAAAAGCTAACCTTGTGAATATTTTTTGCAGTAAAAACTGTTTTTGAGGATAAATCTTAAGAGTGGTTTTGGATAGTCTACAAAGGTACAAGACCTCAGACTTTTGAGGGTTTCATTGAAATATGCTGTCTGTGTAGACTAAAGGATAGTATTTCATATTTCACATGCCATATGTCTTGGATAATTCACGCCCTGTCGTTTTACAAGCAAACCCAGTGTAAATCAAATATCTTGGATGACAATCAACAAAATTATAATATTTTGGTTATTTTACAGTGAATGAAAAAGTCATGCGAGGTTAGGCTGACTGTGTTAAAATCTGTGTGACGTGTTTCTGTCTGGTGCTCTCGGAGAAAGATCAGAACTTGCCATCTGTACTCAGAGTAACTCAAATTAACCCATTGACATGATGCATTATTTAAAAGTCTGAGTTAGACATGCATATATCAAGTCAGGATTCTACCCCAAGACAGCTATGAGTGTGGTGATGCACTAGGAATAGGTCAAAGTTAACCACAGATAACCCCTCAGTACCTTCTCTGTCCTGCTCCTCCTTGCCCGTCTCCGTGTCTCCTGTCCTACCGTCCTGAGGACGGCGCTCCTGAGTTCCTCTGCTCACTGCAGACGCCGACACTTCTTCCTCTTCCCCCTCTGACGCTTCACCTTCGACCGCTGTAGGCCCCTCTGTCTCAGAGCTCTTGAGGGCCTGGGAATCCAGGCTGTCCATGGACTCATTCCCGTTCACACACTCCCGAGAGACAGGGGGTGCTGTGGCCGGAGTGGGGGCTGACGACTGCTGCTCAGTCTTGGACTGGACCTCGTCGTCTTTAGGCTGGACCTTCTCAACATCCATGGGCTGGAAACCTTCCTCCTTAGGCTTGGCTTGGGGGTTCTCGCTTTTGGCTTGGGAACCCTCATCTTTAGATTGGAGCGCTTCATCTTTAGATGACGACCCCTCATCTTTAGTCTGGATCTCCTGGGCTTGAGGCTCCTTGTTTTTACAATAAGACTCACTTTTAGACTGGAGGTCTTTGTCTGTGGATGTAGATTTGGCTTTGTCGTCTGTAGTTGGTGTCTCGTCCTCCTTGGGCCCTATCCCTGTGTTGCTCTCCCCTTGGGTCTCTGTTCTCTGGCCCCTAGGGGCCTCATTGGAGCTCTCCTCCTCCGTGGAGATGCCATATGTGTGAGGGTGTGTGTGGTGTCCGTTGGGCTGAGGGTCCATGGTGTCACAGGAAGACTCTTCGTCCTGAGTCAGACAGGAGTCGCTGGGTACCGCCGTTTCCGGCTTAGGCACCGCACATTCATCCTCCTCTTCCTCCGTTCCCTTCTTGTAGCTCTTCTTCTTCCTAATGATGCCCCGCCCCCAAGATGGCCGCCGACGTGCTTTCCTTTTTATGTGATCTGGAAGCAGAGAGAGAAAAAAAAACATTTGGTATGTTCAGTCACATGGAACACAGAACTTATGCTAGTACAACCACACCAGACTCTACTACACGGGTTCTGCTCGCACACACCAGTCTCAACTACACGAGAGAGCTACAGGGGGTGCAGGCTTTTGTTCCAGACCTGGTCTAACACACTTGATTCAATTAGTGGTCTAAATAGAAGCCCATGATAAGTTGATGTGAAGACACACAGAGACAGAATCCTTACAAATGGGCCTTCATTAAGTGGTAATTCACTGGAGTGACATGAAAGTGGACCAACTAACAACAAGCAATTGAGTTGCCATGTTAATGCTCCCTGCCAGGTCTTAAATGCTAGGGCGGCATCAGATGTCCACTCCATTGCAGTGGTTTGTGTGTGTGGCCTGTGTTCCACACGGCACAAGAAGGCAAGGTTAGTGGGCCCCACAGAGGGAGGCTGTCTGGGAGTAATTGCTAGGTGGATGAGGCAGGCTACAGAACAGACAGACAGAGAGACAGAGAGCGCAAACCTCTAATTGAAAACAATTGAAAGCAGCCCCAGATGTGCCCCATATCTCAGCGCCAAACTGGATTTGCCCACTATTCCCTCTCATGGGGGGGATTTTCTATTACTATCCAGTTAAAAGGTCTGGCATAATGGAGTTGCCACCCCTCCCTCACTATGGTGCAGAGGTCCTGGTGGAAATTACAGTATTTCTGGTGTGAGATGTTGACTGTATTCCACTCTGTGGTTGTAATCAGAGAGCACTGCCAGAGAGAGAGAGCAGCAAAGAGAGAGGAAGAGATGAGACGAAACAGAAAGGGAAAAGGAAAGGCGAGCAGGGCTATTGCTGCAGGGACATGACCGATGGTGGGATAGGGGGGGTGGGGGGGGGGGGAGAGCAAAAGTATGCCATCTGAGAAAGTGCAGTAAAAGTGTCACAGGGCGCTGGCAAGAGTGCCTGACGCAGTGAAACTTCAGCAGGGTCAGATTCCACACGCTGTCTTTTTCAAACCGCAGCCACAGGGTACGTGCCAGGCCAACAGTGTGTGTGCATGGCGATGAGGGTGTGTGTGAGTGTGTGTAATGTATCAGCCTCCCTGCCCAGACAAGCGTTTGAACCTGGCCATGAGTGGACTAGGCCTGGGCCTGTCAGTTCAGTCAAAGCCTCCCACATAAACCCATGGTGAGTCTTTGGTCTCAAAGGCATCAAAAGGCCTTTATAGAGGGAGATCCTCCCAACAGTCACATGAGACATGCTAGCTTCCTCATGATTCTGTCTATCCTAATGTTCAGAAGACATTAATCTTCTCAGTCTCTGAACTTTAACGCTTCACACTCGTACACGTATACTGGTTGAAAATTACAGATTAGGGCACTAATAAGAGCCTGAAATGGAACACAGTGGCTGTACAGTAACATGCTATAAATGACGTCAGTGCTCAGGCTCAGGGCTGTATGGGTTTGGAATGACAGCAATTCTGAACTTGAGCACTGCACCCGACAAGTTGCCGCCCCCATTTTTTTTATTTTACCTTTATTTAACTAGGCAAGTCAGTTAAGAACAAATTCTTATTTTCAATGACGACCTAGGAACACTGGGTTAACTGCCCCTCAGGGGCAGAACGACAGATTTTTACCTTGTCAGCTCGGGGATTTGATCTTGCAACCTTTTGGTTACTAGTCCAATGCTCTAACCACTAGGCTACCTGCCGTCCCAATTGGGCAACTTTTGCTAATTTTTGGTTGTCTGAGCGAGGGAAATGCTGAAAATTGAGTACAGTGCATTCAGAAAGTATTCAGACCCCTTAACTTTTTCCATATTTTGTTACATTACAGCCTTATTCTAAAATGGATTCAATTGTATTTTTTCCTGATCAATCCACACACAATACCCCATAATGACAAAGCAAAATCAGGTTTAGAAGTTTTGGGAAATGTATATATTTTTTTTTAACGAAAATTTCACCTTTACATAAGTATTCAGATCCTTTACTCAGTACTTTGTTGAAGCACCTTTGGCAGTGATTACAGCCTGGAGTCTTCTTGGAAATGATGCTACAAGCTTGGCAGACCTGTATTTGAGGAGTTTCTCCCATTCTTCTCTGCAGATCCTCTCAAGCTCTGTCAAGTTGGATGGGGAGCATTGCTGCAAAACTATTTTAAGGTCTCTCCAGAGATGTTCAAGTTGGGTTCAAGTCCGGGCTCTGGCTGGGCCACTCCTGCGTTGTCTTGGCTTTGTGCTTAGGGTCGTTGTCCTGTTGGAAGGTGTATCTTTGCCCCAGTGAGGTCCTGAGTACTATGGAGCAGGGTTTCATCAAGGATCTCTGTACTTTGCTTCGTTCATCTTTGCCTCGATCCTGACTAGTCTCCCAGTTCCTGCTGCTGAAAAACATGTCCACAGTATGATGCCCCCGCCACTATGCTTTACTGTAGGGATGGTGCCAGGTTTCCTCCAGACGTGACGCTCGGCTTTCTTCCAAAGAGTTCCATCTTGGTTTCATCAGAATAGAAAATCTTGTTTCTCATGATCGGAGAGTCCTTTAGGTACCTTTTGGCAAACTCCAAGCAGGCTGTCATGTGCCTTTTACTGAGGAGTGGCTTCCGTCTGGCCACTCTACCATAAAGGCCTGATTGCAGCATTCCACCAGAGATGGTTGTCCTTCTGGAAGGTTCTCCCATCTCCACAGAGGAACTCTGGAGCTCTGTCAGAGTGACAATTGGGTTCTTGGTCACCTTCCTGACCAAAGCCCTTCTCCCCTGACTCTCTAGGAAGAGTATTGGTGGTTCTAAACTTGTTCCATTTAAGAATGATGGAGGACACTGTGTTCTTGGGTACCTTCAATGCTACAGACATTTGTTGGTAGCCTTCCCCAGATCTGTGCCATGACACAATCCTGTCTCGGAGCACTACGGACAATTCCTTTGACCTCATGGCTTGGTTTTTACTCTGACATGCACTGCGACCTGTGGGACCTTATATAGACAGGTGTGTGTGTGCCTTTCCAAATCATGTCCAATCAATTGAATTTACCACAGGTGGACTACAATCAAGTTGTAGAAACATCAAGGTTGCTCAATGGAAACAGGACGCACCTGAGCTCAATTCCGAGTCTCATAACAAAGGGTCTGAATATGTAAATAATGTTTTTTTAGTAAGTTTGCAAAAAAAATCTAAAAACTTGTTTACACTTTATCATTGTGTAGAGATTGATGAGGATTAAAAATTACATTTTAGAATAAGGCTTTAACTTAACAAAATGGGGGAAAAGTGAAAGGGTCTGAATACTTTGGTCTGATGTGTATGAGGAAGTGAATCCAGATGCAGCACTGGAAGTATTTGTAAAAACTATTCATGCCAATTGTTGACAAGTATGCACCTTTTAAGAAATTAACTGAGAACTTTTATCACCCCTGGGTTGATGAATAAAACAACTGGATGGTCCAAAGAAATTATGCAAGAGGTGGCAAAGTAGTGAAGGCTGCTCAGCTGACATACTGTAAATTGAGAAATTGTCACTAAACATAAAAATAATACATTATACTACCAAACCAAGATAAATGACATAAAACACAATGGAAAAAGACTTGAGTACCTTAAATTATATCATGGGCAGAAAACCCAATTCATCTATCATTAATTTAGGTTGTCCCTTATAACAAAACCTTTCGATATTGCCAATCACTTCAATGACAATTGCATTAGTAAAGTGGAAAAACTCAGAAGTGAACCATCATTTTTTTAAATAAAGTATCTAATAATATAAGAGAAGGATTACTGTTTTGAATTTGGTCAAGTTGATGTGAGAGAGGTGGGGAAACTATTGCTATCCATCAATAATGATAAGCCACCAGGTAAAAGACAACCTTGATGGGAATCTATTGAGAATGGTAGCAGACTGTATTGCCACTACCCTATTTGTTATATCTTTAACCAAAGCCTAAATGAGTGGGCGTGTGAGGAAGCTAAAGTAATTCCACTACCCTATTTGTTATATCTTTAACCAAAGCCTAAATGAGTGGGTGTGTGTCTGCAGGTGTGGGAGGAAGCTAAAGTAATTCCACTGCCTAAAAATAGTAAAGCACCTTTTGTTGGCTCTAACAGCCACCTAAATCAGTTTGGTGGCTGTTCTTAGTAAATTGATTGAGAAAATTGTATTTGACTAAATACAATGCTATTTTTTCCAGAGAACCAGTTAACTACTGACTTTCAGCATGCATATAGAGAAGGGCACTCAACTTCTACTACACTGACTCAGTTGACAGATGATTGGTTAATTAAAATAAAATGATACATAGTTGGAGCTGTATTGTTAGATTACAGTGCAGCCTGTCGTTATTGATCATAAATTGTTATTGAAGAAACTCACTTGCTATGGCTTTACAGCACCTGCAATCACATCATTGGCGAGTTATTTATCCAATAGAACCCAGAAAGTGTTCTTCTAAGCAAGCTGCTACATCATCAGATATGTGCGGTGTCCCTCGGGGCAGTTGCCTTGGGCCATTTCTATTTTCACAAGTGATTTGCCACTGGTCGCACCCAAAGTCAGTGAGCTCACTGAAATTCTAAATAAGGAGTTAGTCAGTATCAGAATGGGTGATTAATAATGTGCTATTAAAGACATCTAAAACTAAAAGCATTGTATTTGGTTCAAAACATTCTTTAAGACCTAAACCTCAGCTGGAGTTGTGCATAATGGGTGTGACCATTGAGCAAGTTGAGGAAGCTAAACTCCTAGTTATAACATTGGATGGTCAATTACCATGGTCAAGTCATATTGACAAAGTTGCTGTTAAAAAGGGGTGGGGTATGTCTGTTATAAAAAATATTTTCTGTGTTTTTGACACAAATCAACTGTACTAGTTGTTAAGGGTCTTGTCCCATCTTTATTACTGTCCAGTTAGGGCCAAGTGCAGCATATAAAAACCTAGCAAAGCTGCAGCAGGCTCAAAATAGAGCAGCACGCCTTGCCCTTAACTGCACATATATAACTAATATCAAAAACCTGCATGCCAGTCTTTCCTGGTTGACAAGAGATTAAATGCGTCACTTCTAGTTTCCGTGATGAAAATCCCAGATTGTCTGCATAATCAAATAGCATTCAGCTCAGATACCCATACATACCCCACAAGACATGCCACCAGGGGTCTCTTCACAGTCCCCAAGTCCAAAATGAATTCACGGTATTATACAGAGCCATGATCGCATGGAACTCCCTTCCATCTCCAATCCCTCAAGCAAACCGCAAAATGACCTTAAAATATGGATTAAACATCTCATGGAACGGCAGGGACTGTGAGGGGACCTAAAAACACAAGCTAACACAGACAAATGTTTTTGTTGTATTGTTTGTATTATTTTTGTTGTATTGTTTGTATATTGTTGCATTTTAAAAATGTGTGCGAATGTCCTTGTCTATCAGTGTTTTGTGTTTTTTTGTGGACCCCAGGAAGAGTAGCTGATGCCTATGCAAAAGCTAAATTGGGATCCAAATAAACAAACTCACGCTACACCCGTAGATGTAGGCCGTCAATTGTATAAAAAAAAAAAAAATGTTCTTAACTGACTTGCTTACTTAAATAAAGGTTAAATAAAAACAAGAAATGAAAGAGTTGTTTGCCACGGTAGGTGTAGGCAAGGTAACCAAACTAACCACATATCCAGCCAAACAGCAAAACCATTTAGTTGACTGGTCAATCTTTTGGTCTACAGGCTGTAGGTCGACCAAGATTTCTTTAGCCAAGCAGTCGCAATTTATTTAAAAAAATGTCATGGTGCACAAGACGCCTGTCTTGGTAGTCTAATCTAATTGCTGAGGCCACGGGAATGGCACAGTCGATCAATCTAAGACGTGATAGTGAAATTGTATATGGTTATATTATGTAAAAATAATAATGCAACACTAATACAACTATTAATGCGCTTTCTCTCGCGTTGGATACGGTCGCTGTCCGCGGTTCTGAAACAATCTTCAGTGCGCAGTAGAATTGGCTCCTTTCCCTTTGTTGCTATGTGCATAATAGAAAAGTTAACCAGCATATTGGGATTGATAATGTGGCAGAGGCATCAGCAGAGACGAGGAAACAGCCCTTAGTCTAATTGTCTAAGAATATTGAGGAGAGGGGAAACCAACATAATTAGGTCTATAATCAATAGCCTAACTGTTAAATGTGTATAAATCATCCATATACACTAAAAGCCCCCCCCCCCAAAAATCGAACATCTACTCATTCAAGGGTTTTCCTTAATTTTTTACTATTTTCTACATTTTAGAATAGTGAGGACATCAAAACTATGAAATAGTGTTAAAGGGGTTAAACAAATCAAAATATATTTTATATTTGAAATTCTTCATAATAGCCACCCTTTGCCTTGACAGATTGGGATTCTCTCAACCAGCTTCATGAGGTAGTCACCTGGAATTAAGGCTGGGTGGTATGACGATATATATCGTGTGACGATAGAGCACAATATGAAACGATAGGCATTTTTCTATCGTTTATTTCATTGTCGCAAATCACACTCTTTACGGCAATATTTTTCGTCAATTGGACGACGCTTTACGTGCCTCCTCCCTCATATGGTACCCTTCCTGCAGGCTCATCCTGAAATGACCCTCCAGCATGACAATGCCACCAGCCATACTGCTCGTTCTGTGCGTGATTTCCTGCAAGACAGGAATGTCAGTGTTCTGCCATGGCCAGCGAAGAGCCCAGATCTCAATCCCATTGAGCACGCCTGGGACCTGTTGGATCGGAAGGTAAGGGCTAGGGCCATTCCCCCCAGAAATGTCCGGGAACTTGCAGGTGCCTTGGTGGAAGAGTGGGGTAACATCTCACAGCAAGAACTGGCAAATCTGATGCAGTCCATGAAGAGGAGATGCACTGCAGTACTTAATGCAGCTGGTGGCCACACCAGATACTGACTGTTACATTTGATTTTGACACCCCCTTTGTTCAGGGACACATTATTCCATTTCTGTCAGTCACATGTCTGTGGAACTTGTTCAGTTTGTCTCAGTTGTTTAATATTATGTTCATACAAATATTTACACATGTTAAGTTTGCTGAAAATAAACGCAGTTCACAGTGATGACGTTTCTTTTTTTTTCTGAGTTCATATGCTACTGTATCAATCAATAATTTGTTCATGCCATCACACAGCATAAGAGACATTCATGCTTTGAAATACAATCAAACATTTTAGTTTTAAAATTAAATAAGGGAGCTTTGAATAATTAATAATAAATATTAAATGAACTGCAATTCCGTTATGAATGCAACTTTTTAGTCGGCTGTAATAAAGGCTTTATATTTTTTCCCCCATTTGTAACAGAGTCTGTTCTCTTATTTAGTGTTGTTTACACTGATCCAAATGGTCAGAAAAGTAATAATATTGTAATCTAACATCAACTGTTTGGCACACAATACTCACACAACGCTTGCTCCTATACCCTCCTTTGTCTTGATCTTCAGTAGTATCCACAACTAAGTCAAATGTCTTCCACAGATCTGACTTCCCCTTTCCCTCCTGAGCAACCAGTAAACATTTGCCCGTTTCGAGTTTCTTTTTCACATCGTCCGCATGTCACGTATTACTGTGTTCAGAGTTTGTTATAACCAATTTATTGATGTGATTATGATGGGCTATAGGTCAGGCCCTATTGGTCACATGCATGCGATGCTTTCACCTAAAGAGGGTTGAGGGAATAGGGAATGTTTTTCCTAAACAAATTAGTAAACTTTTCAGTCAGAAACAAGTAAGAACCTAAATGAACCTAGATGCTCAGATACCAGACTGAATCAACTGCTTTTCCTCAAATGAAAGAAGACTTCAACTGGAAGAAATGCTAAGACACTAGCCTAACTAGAGCCAACTTGCTTGCCAAATTGAAAGAAAAAGATTTAAACAAATGGAACTCACTTTAAAACCCAATTACATGCAGAATATTCAGCAAAATGAGAGAGCAGGCCATTTCGAGTTGTCACACCTCTCCTCTTGAGTTGTCACACCTCTTCAGTGACCAAAAGGCTCGCACACATCGCAACGAATGTGGATCTAGCGTTTGTCTGACGATTGCCCAGCACACTGTTTTAGAGACGACCCACTGTAGACAAAATTTCTCACACGATTCTACATGTACAATCGGTGCGCATTTGGTTTGCAAATTATGTTCAGAGGTTCTAAGTACTCTTGGCCAACAAACACTATTGATGAGTCTCTGCCTTAAGAAGAGACCAGACAATGGAGCTGTCCTCCCAGTCACAACACAGAAGGCCTCACACTATGCCTCATCACCAGGCAGCTAAAACCATGCAATGCAATTACTGCCACTTGTGTGCCTGCGCATGTGAACATGCACGCATGCTCAAGCCAGTTAAATGCAACAGGAAGAATTGGTTAGAACACAAATTGATTGGTTACGACTTTGCTTGCCTTTCTTCAAAATCACATGAATGAAAGAAAACAATCCAAAACTGGCATGGAACCAATGGAGTGTGTTTTAATGAAGTCCCAGTGAATAGGGTCAATTTGTGATGCGTTTGTGTTGTCTGTTAAAACTTTTACTGCCTCAGAAACCTGGATCCGGGATCACCCCCCACCCCCCCCACACTGATTAGCATCGCTAGCATAGCGTCACAATTAAATAGTAGCATCTAAATATCATTAAATCACAAGTCCAAGACACCAAATGAAAGATACAGATCTTGTGAATAAAGCCACCATTTCAGATTTTTAAAATGTTTTACAGGGAAGACAAAATATGTAAATCTATTAGCTAACCCCGTTAGCAAAAGACACCACTTTTCTAACTGCATCAGTTTCTTACTCCATCAGGTGCTATCACCAATTCGGCCAAATAAAGATATTGATAGCCACTAACCAAGAAAAAACCTCATCAGATGACAGTCTGATAACATATTTATTGTATAGCATAGGTTTTGTTAGAAAAATGTGCATATTTCAGGTATAAATCATAGTTTGCAATTGCAGCCACCATCACAAATCTCCCCAAAGCGACTAGAATTACTACATAGAGCAACGTGTATTACCAATTTACTCATCATAAAACATTTCTTAAAAATACACAGCTCACAGCAATGGATAGACACAGATCTTGTGAATTCAGACAATATTTCAGATTTTCAAAGTGTCTTACAGCGAAAACACAATAAATCGTTATATTAGCATACCACATTTGCAAACGTTACCCGAGCATTGATTCAAGGCAAAATTAGCTATAGCGTTATCATCACCAAAATACATTAATTTTTTCACTAACCTTCTCAGAATTCTTCCGATGACACTCCTGTAACATCATATTACACAATCCATATAGAGTTTGATCGAAAATGTGCATATTTAGCGGCACAAATCGTGCTTACACAATGGAAATAGTGTTCAACTACTCAAGCAATCTGCCCGGCGCCATTTTGAAAATACAACTATTTTTATCGAAAACTATTCATAAACTTGACTAAAAAAATACAGGTTGGACATGAAATGAAAGATGCATTAGTTATTAATGCAACCGCTGAGTTAGATTTTTAAAATTAACGTTACTAGACATACAGTGTGCGTTACAGCCAGACTAGTGCCGCAATAATGGCGTCACTAATCGCCATTATTGAGTTTACATTTTTCCACATAAAAACGGAATAACATCATAAATAGCTCTTACTTTTCGACGAGCTTCCATCAGAATCTTGGCCAAGTGGTCCTTTGTCCAAAAGAATCGTTGCTTGGTTGTAAAACGTTACATTCAACTTCTGATATAGCAGCTAACAATAGCTAACAATAGCTATTTTGCCCCAACGTGTCCAAATCCTCAAGACGCAATACTGAGGAAATTCCAAAAAATAGCAATATACTCGCATAATCTGATATAACTCGGTTTAAAATAGCTTCGTTATGATGCTTCTAACACCTATATCGAATTAAATTACAGACGGATACATCTAACGTTGATAACTGAGCGTTTGAAAATGGCATCCTGAGGTCCCTTTCTGCATAATGGTCAGCGTCGAAAAGATGGCGCACCTCACTCCTTGGCCTTTTATAACCTCTGAGAGCTACGTATAAAGCCCATTCCACTTCTCATTGGTTACTGACATCCAGGGGAAGGCGGGTGCAGTTCATGTCGTTCCATAGGATACACACAGACCTTTAAAACTGATCTGAGACCAGAGCTTCGCTCTCAGACATTCGCAGTACCTGTCATGGATTTCGCTGTAGAAAGAGTTCTGGGTCACCCACAGACATAATTCCAACGGTTTATGAAACTAGAGACTGTTTTCTATCCAATAGAATTAATAATATGCATATTGTACGAGCAAGAATTGAGTACGAGGCAGTTTAATTTGGCAACACCCAGAAAAAATAAATGCTAACTGCTCCCCCTATTGACAAAAGGTTAAAACATAGAAGGGGAGGTGTAGGAATGTTGCTGCAGGTTACAACTACTGATCATTATGACGGTCGGAGAAAAAGAGAAAGTGGGTGACTTAAGAGCAAGACGCAACAAAGTGAATAAGTTAAATTAATCAGAGAACTCAGCCTTGTACACTCCGCATGGTATTTCACAGCCTACCAAGGTAACAGAACCGCCATACCAGCACAGTAAAAAGACCAGACATCCTTTAGACCACTGCTCCGTCTGTCTGTATGGATAAACAACACATTTCAGACCATCTCACATAGATGCCATATGTGACCCGATTCAGGAAATTAGGTGTATGTCGCAAGTCACGACTTCACAGGAAAGCCGTTTGAACGAAAATACGTTTTTTCCCCCCCAGAAATGCCTTCTTGAACATATGAACTTTCATGTGCCTTAATAACAAACTTGCATGTCATCTGTAAATATGAATACAATTGTTAAATTACGAGCCTTGTTGGTTAAGCCACAGAAAAAGCTGGCAACGTTCCCACTAGCCATGATTGGCTGAGATAATGAGTGGGCTGGACATGCCGAGAGAGGAGTTCGGATTGGTCTGCCATATTCAAGGTGTCTGTCTATTTGAGCTCGTCAGTCTGTGTTGGTAATCCTGTCGAACAGTACTTAAAAAAAAAATATATATATATATAAGTTTTGAAATCAGTGGAATTAGAGTATGATATCTAAAGAAATAGAGAAAACACCTGTCTCCAGATTACATCTTCAAACTAAGGGCAAATGTGGTATGGCATTCCTGACAGGGAGACGCGTCCATCATGCATGATGATGTATACAGGGAAGATAGCTAGCCACATTTTCAGATATTACACGTTTCTAATTTTGACAAAAAGTGGTTTCATTTCAAGCTAAAGTATACTGACTGGCTCCCTAGCTGACGTTATTATTTGTTTCCCAGAGCCGGTTTCTTTTCTAGTTAGAGCCTAATGTTAGCTAGCTAACATTGAACCTAGCTGGTTAGCTCCCAGCACTGTGGCATTGTTGCCACTTTGTTCATTGTTGTTTAGCTGGCTGGCTCGTTAGCTAACGTTACGTGATGTGTGTGATCTTAAACGTTGTTTACCTAGCTAAGTTCATTGTTAGCCAGCCTGCTATGTTTCCCAGAGCTGTTTGCTTTTTTAGTTAGAGCCTAATGTTTCAACATCCGTTGAATATGGCCAGTGTCAGTAAACGTCTGCAAAAAAAGCGTAATGAAATTGTTGCCAGCAGAGCTGGTTAAGCTGTTTATGTTATCCAGAGGTAAACAAATCATCGGCCAGAGCGTCAAGTGTGCTCTCCGAGAGAGAAACGAGATGGGTGGGGCTAAAGATTAAGAGGGTGTGAACGATGCTGTATGGGTGTAGACAGAGCTCTTCACTAGATACCAAAACATTCGAAGGCGATTTCCTCAAGTGAGTTTGCAAGTTTATCAACTTGCAAAGCAGAATTCCTTTCCCATTGTTCCTCAAATGCAGTGTATGATATACTATTTTGTAGCTCAGTCTACTTTTATCCAATGTAAAAAAAAAATAAAAAAAAATCAAATTTTTCTACATAAGACCGAATCCAGGGTGAGTCACAAATGTCATTTGTTTCAAGAAACTAGGCGTATGTCACGCGTCACTACTTCACAGGAGAGGCATTTTAACGTAAACTTTTGTTTTTAATGTGCCTTAATAACAAACTAGTATGCAATCTGTAAATACGAATACAATTGTTAAATTACGAGCTTAGTTGGTTTAGCCACAGAAAACAGCAACCTTCCCTCTAGCCATGATTGGCTGAGATAATGAATGGGCTGGACATGCCGAAAGATGAGTTTGGATTGGTCTGCATATAGCACGCTTCTGTCTATTTGAGCTGGTCAGTATGTGTAGGTAATCCTTTCTAACGCTGCTTTTTTGATATCACGTAGTAGAACAGCATAAGTGTTGCGCTCCACTTTCTGGAGGACCGAGTTTTAAAATCAGTGGAATTTGATTATGATAGCTAAGGGGGATGGAGAAAACACCCGTCTCCGAACTACATCTTAAAACTAAGGGCAACCATGGCATCCGTGACAGAGAGGGAGAAGCGTCCATCCACGTATCCTGGTAAGATAGTCTAGCTAGCAAAATGTTCCGATACTACACGTTTCTAATTGTCAGTAAGTCATTTTCATTTCAAGTTAAAGTGTACTATTAGCTAGCTAGCTAACGTTACGTGTATGATCTGTGTAGTAATATTATCAGTATCTCAGAGCCATTTGCTTTGCTAGTTATAGCCTAATGTTAGTTAGCTAACATTGAACCTGGTTGGTTAGCTACCTGCAGATTCATGCATGGTAGTAACGTCATGAGTTGTGATTATGGTTCATTGTTTAGCTAGCTAGCTACCTACCTACATGTCTTAACAAAATACTCCACTATGGAAGTAATCATTCCAATAGAATGTTCATGATGTCACTGTGACGTTAAAATGGCTCTCCTGTGAAGTAGTGACTCGTGACATACGCCTAGTTTCTTGAAACACATCACATTTGTGACTCACCACCTGGATTCGGTCTTATGTAGCAAAATTTGAAATTGTGTTTTTTTACATTGGATAAAAGTAGACTGAGCTACAAAATAGTATATCATACACTGCTGAATGGGTGTAGACAAAGAAGATCTCTCCAGCAGGTGTACCAAAACATTCAAAGGCCCTTTTCTCAAAAGTGGAGTTTCAAGTTTATCAACTTTCAAAGCAGAATTACTTTCACATTGTTCCTCAACTGTAGTGTATGATATACCATTTTCTAGCTCTGAGTCTCTACTTTTATCCAATGTAAAAAAAAACATTTTAAAATGTTGCTACATAAGACCGACTAGAGCCGGTCGGTTACATATGGACTGTCACAATTCACATAAGGCATGCCTATCTGGTTAACACAATGTATGTGTTACACACCACTCAGGATGGGAGGAGGGAAAGGAAGAACAGGGGAGAAGAAGAAGAGAAAAGAGGGAGAGGAGTGAAGCGGAGTCCTATGCCAGACGTGCCACAGTGACAAGTATCTATAGACTGTGGTGCCCATGTTGGGTCCTTCCCAAGCAGGGGGCGGGTGACCGCTGGCACAGTGATAAGTTTGAGGCGGGGTGCGACTGGCACTGATACCTCCTGCCAACCGGAGAAGGGATGTGATCAGGACGACACAGGAAATCAGGGAGAATCCTACCCCTGCAAAGGAGTGGGTAGAGGTAGGGTAAAGTAGTGGGATACAGAGGGACGAGACTCTCTCCTTCATGCCTCACTGGAGCATGGCACTGACTGTTACTCTGCTGGAGGCATGGGACCAGAGATGGACGACAAAGAGAGACAGCGCAATGGATGGGGAGATAGGGAGGGAGGGAGAGGGATAAAGTGGCAAAGGGAGAGAGAACTCAGGAGCAGCTCAGTGCCATTTTGGATTTTCTGGCGTCTAGCTGTTTTCCAACGATGCGGCTGGTTTTTGATCACCAGTTTGTATTTGCCCTTCAGAATTTTGATTTCATTTATAAATGTCACTTATCTTAGCAGTTATTAGTCATAGCCAAGCTGTGGATTTCCAATATAGTACAATAACCTTTACGCATGCACACACGTGTATACACCAGTCCTCCCCCTCCCAACACATGCATTATGAAACACCAACACACACATCCCTCCATTGCGGTCCGGAGCAGTTAAGGGCACTGGAGTCGTGGTGAGGTCAGCTCTTTGAAGCCAGTTCTCAAGGGAGAAAAAGGTCAGACATACAGTGTGTGTGTGCTAGTGTGTCCGAGTGTGTCTGTGATAGAAAAGGTGAGACAGAATGGCAGCAAATGAGTTGTCATCTCCAGCTCTTAAATAATGCATGGGAATTGTTGGAGCATGAACGCTCAGCCACAGACAGTCGGTAGAAGAAAGAAAGAGGGATGGATGGATAGATGGATTGGAGGGGTCCTCTGCTTTGAATAGCACAGCACTTTGTAATAATTAAAAGCACCAATGCATGCATGATTCATGTGGCGCCAGGAATATTTAGAGCTACTTACCGTCTGTACACACGACAAAATATCACACACACACCTTCCTTCTACCCTCAGCCTGTCACTCTTCAAGGACATTGGTCGATACAATGGAGAAGTGTATTAGATTGAATAACCTTTATATTTTACAAGACAGGTGAAGAGCAGTCTTTTACAACAATGAACAGAAATACAAAGCAACCATTTCAAATATTACAGTTATATAAGGAAATCTGTCAATTGACAAAATCATTAGGCCCTAATCTATGGATTTCACATGACTGGAAATGCAGATATGCATTTGTTGGTCATAGATACCTTAAATAAAAGGTAGGGGTGTGGATCAGAAAACCAGTCAGTATCTGGTGTGACCACAATTGGTCTCACGCAGCGCATCATCTCCTTCGCATAGAGTTGATCACACTGTTGATTGTGGCCTGTGGAATGTTGTACAACTCCTCTTCAAGGGCTGTGCGAAGTTGCTGGCTATTGGCGGGAACTGGAACTCGCTGTCGATCCAGAGTGATGGAAGAACTGGGACAGTTACAGCTTCCTGTAATTGTGTACAGATCATTGCGATATGGGGGCGTGCATTATCATGCTGAAACTTGCAGATGAATGGCACGACAATGGGCGTCAGGATCTCGTCACGGTATCTGTGCATTCAAATCGCCATCGATAAAATGCAACTGTGTTCGTTGTTCTCTGGCAACAGCTCTGGTTGACATTCCTACAGTCAGCATATCAATTGCACGCTCCCTCAAAACACGAGACATCTGTGGCATTGTGTTGTGTGACAAAACTACCTTTTATTGTCCCCAGCTTCTTGATATGCCACACCTGTCAGGTAGATGGATTATCTTTGCAAAGGAGAAATGCTCACTACAGGGATGTAAACAAATATTTTATTTCAGCTCATGAACCACGGGACCAACACTTTATGTTGTGTTTATATTTTTTGTTCAGTTTATGTATACTGACGAAATAAAATACAAAGAAATAATCTAAATTAAATCCAGTTTCATTCCTAGGAAGCACTGCCATCCTGTCCCTCCTGTTAAGGATCGGCGTTCCGTCAACGGGACAGATGTAAATCATGCAGCTCGTTATGTCAAGATCGCAGATTTTAGAGAAAAAAACAAACGTCGGTACATATAAAGTGTCTTATATCGGCTGAAAGCTTAAATTCTTGTTAATAACTGCACTGTCCAATTTACAGTAGCTATTACCGCGAAAAAATGCCATGCTATTGTTTGAGGAGAGCTCCTAACAAAACACTTTTTTCAATGCGATAGGTTTGATAAATTCACCTCTGAAGGTGAAACGCGTACTTAAATCAGAGCAAGATTTCAGAATGTATCATCCAAAGGTTCCCAGTGATCACATGAAGTGTCGTTTTGTTAGATAAAATCCTTTTTCATATCCTAAAAAGGTCCATATAGCATGCGCGATCGATTTTGTATTTCCACTCGTTCAATTTGCAAAGGCATCTGAAAATCTCACCCTAAACGTTGTTTGAACGAGTCAAATCACGTTCGTATTTATTCCTCAGAGATCCTAGAAGGTAACAAGACTTCACGATTTCATTAGGGGTGTAGTATATCCGATAGGACACCATTTGGTCAGAGAGCGAAGCCTTCATGGCACGCCGATGACGCGGGCGATCATCACTTGAATGACTATCTTTGTCAAAAAAGCACCAATCGGGGTCAAACAAAGCTAGCTAGATAGGCAATGATGAGCTGGGCTTTACGGGAGTAAACCATGTATATGTTGTAAAATGTAGTTACTAACCTTGTACGACAGCATGCCTTTTCATTTTGTACAAAGATAAGGATATTCAGAGTTATGAAGTTATGAAAACTGGTTGTTTTGCAAATGTTGAACATGCAAAACATAATATGGCTACTAATACTTGGAAAGCTACATCAAAGTCCAAGTACACAGATTTGACAATATTCTTGCAGAAAAATGGAATATGAATGTGAAGGTCTTTTTCACAATTTGCCCAAATGTACCTGGGGACTTCACACAAAGTCTTGAGGATCAGTCATACTCCAAGTTATCCATCTGAAACTTTGCACATACACTGCCGCCATGTTGTGGACACTATCGGAATTACAACCAGAGGAATGGCTATAACAGTGACCTTTCTCTTGCATTTCAAAGATGGTGGTAAAAAAAAAAAAAAATAGCAGCACAGTTGCATTCACCAACGTTCTGGATAACATGAAAACAGCTCTGCTAGGCCGAGGAAAATTGTGAGCTGCTGTTTCATTTGTGTCTGAAAGTAGCTAGCAAGTTAGCTTGGGTGCTTGACTGCTGTTAGGACAGAACGCTTGGATCAACCCTACTTCTCGGCCTCATATGCAAATCCTTAAAGAGATGGGTGGGGCTAAAGCTTAAGAAGGGTGTGAATGATTCTGAATGGGTGTAGACAAAGAAGAGCTCTCCAGTAGGTGTACCAAAATATTCAAAATATTTTATATCAACTTTCAAAGCAGAATTACTTTCACATTGTTCCTCAACTATAGTGTATGTTATACCATTTTCTAGCTCCGAGTCTCTACTTTTATCTAATGTAAAAAACTATTTAAAATGTCGGTTACATAGGGTATGCCTATCTGGTTTAACACAATGTATGTGTCTGTGTACACAAAGGCTATCAGCACTTATCACATACACTATCGGAATTACAACCAGAGGGATGGCTATAACAGTGACCTTTCTCTTGCATTTCAAAGATGGTGGTAAAGAAAACCTGGTTGGATTTTTCTTTGTATTTTCTTCTACATTCAATTCACAGTTCCACAAACTTAAGTGTTTCCTTTCAAATGGTACCAAGAATATGTATATCCTTGCTACAGGCAGTTAGATATGGGTATGTCATTTAGGCAAAACATTTTAAAAAGGGGGCTATCCCTAAGAACATTTATTAAGGAGAGTTGGTTCCACACAGCACAACTCGTTGCCCCACTATCTGCTATCAACCATCTTGTCCAATTGGACTACCTACATCTGATATCCGTTTGCCCGGCTATATAACCACATAAAAAAATATATGTATAATTGGGGACAGAGATGGTCCGTTCTCCACACACAGTATGCAAGCTGACACACACACACGGCTCTAGCTTCCTGCCTACGTTCCGCCCCTCACACACTCCACCTGCTCCTCCGCTAGCCAAAAACACTGGACCCCCTACCAGTCACTAAGCTCCCGAGCCATGGTTACCTAACAATGAACCACGTTTTAAGTAAATCATGTCACACACTTTTCCCTTCTGGTAGCATCTGCGTCTCTAAAGCCGTGGTGTCTGTAAGTAGCTAACAGGATTTTGGGCGAGGGCCGTCACCTGCCCCATGCTGGGAATATTATTAAACGGCTGAAGCCAGGAAGAAGATAAGACGTGTATGTATGTGTGTGTGTGTGTGTGTGTGTGTGTGTGTGTGTGTATGTATGTGTGTGTGTGTGTGTGTCTCTGTGTGAGACAGACAGCATGAGATGGATCATGTGAGTGAAATTAAGGGTGAGATTGTAGGTTCTGGATTACAGTATAGGGATAGGCGATTCTTACCTAAAACACAGTCTCACTCGACCTATTTCACACACAGCCAGTCATCTGCCCCATGCTTCGAATGTTATTTAACAGCTGGAGCCACACACACCTAGCCCACCTTCCAGCTCCATTCCCAGCAGGCCCTAGACAGACAGCTTCATTGGAATTGACTGGAGCTCAGCCTCCATCTTGTTACATTAATGAACTATTGATCCACTGTGTTCTCTCCACCTCCTCTGATAGAGGGGCAGAATAGTCAGGGCACTGCATGGCAAGCATCTAAGACTGGCACCGGAGAGAGGAGTGAGAGAGCGAGAGATGACGAAAGAGCGGGACAGGCGCCAAACGAGAGAAAAATAACAAAACAGGGAGAACAAAAGAGAAGGCAGCCCCAGGGTGATGAGGGGCAGACAGCAGTTTGTCACCTCATGTGCCACCAGCCGCTGACACTTAATGAAACGAGACGATCAATAAATGATCCCATCCTAGCTCCTGGAAAGTCACGTTGCTCTCTCACACACACACACAGTTTGCACTAGTGATGCACAGAAAGAAAAATATGTATAGTTACATATCGCAATATTTTTTAGGAAAATAATACAGATACTTTGACTCCAAGTATTGATTAGTCAACATGTTTGCTAGGTATCATTAGCTAGCGCTAGTCGGTTGTACCTGAGCCAAAACTTTCATCCTATAGGTAATGGGTATTACTGGAATAATACCCATACCCAATACCCATATTCCTGCTGGAATAGCAGGAAACTGCTATTCCAGTTTCAACTGTTCTGCCTGCGGTTACGGAACCCCTACCTGTCCCAGACCTGCTGTTTTCAACTCTTAATGATCGGCTATGAAAAGCCAACAGATTTATTACTGATTATTATTTGACCATGCTTGTCATTTATGAACATTTTGAAAATCTTGGCTCTCTCTAATTTTCTCCTTCTCTCTTTCTTTCTCTCGGAGGACCTGAGCCCTAGGACCATACGTCGGGACTACCGGGCGTGGTGACTCCTTGCTGTCCCCAGTCCGCCTGGCCTTGCTGCTATTCCAGTTTCAACTGTTCTGCCTGCGGTTATGGAACCGCCACCTGTCCCAGACCTGTTGTTTTTCAACTCTTAATGATCGGCTATGAAAAGCCAACTGAAAATTATTCATGATTATTATTTGACCATGCTTGTCACTTATGAACATTTTGGCATAGTTCTGTTATAATCTCCACCCGGCACAGCCAGAAGAGGACTGGCCACCCCTCATAGCCTGGTTCCTCTCTAGGTTTCTTCCTAGGTTTTGGCCTTTCTAGGGAGTTTTTCCTAGCCACCGTGCTTCTACACCTGCATTACTAGCTGTTTGGGGTTTTAGGCTGGGTTTCTGTACAGCACTTCGAGATATTAGCTGATGTACGAAGGGCTATATAAAATAAACTTGATTGATTGAATGGGTAATGCTCAGAGTGCCGGTCCAGCCAAGACCCTGGCACAGAGATGCATGACAGGATGTCGGCAGGCAGCCTCAGTGATCCATCCATCCGGTCTGGAGGGTGCCACTCTGCTCCTCTTCCTGCCAGCCTCACTTGCCACTGGGAGATAACTGGCTGACCAATGCAATCCTCTCTGGGCACAACAGCTCATCAGGCTTCACAGAGTACACAGCAAATGCACAACTCAATCAGTAGGCCTAGGATGCACACACACTCACAAGTTCACAAAATAATACTCTCTAAATGACCCGAGATGACAGAGGACACCCAAAGCAGAGGGCAGATGACCCACACTGGGACCAGCAGCCAACACTGCTGACCATGTCCCGGTCATATACACACACTAGGGCTGATCCCAATTAGCCGGCTGTTTACTTGATAGGCTGTTGGTCGACCAAGATTTTTTTTGGTCGAGCTGTGGCAAAAACAGTATATATACAGTACCAGTCAAAAAAGTTGACAAATATTTATTCAAGGATTTTTCCTTATTTTACAATTTTCTACATAGTAGAATAATAGTGAAGACATCAAAACTTTGAAATAACATATGGAATCATGTAGTAAACAAAAGTGTTAAACATACAGTGGGGCAAAAAAGTATTTAGTCAGCCACCAATTGTGCAAGTTCTCCCACTTAAAAAGATGAGGCCTGTAATTTTCATCATAGGTACACTTCAACTATGACAGACAAAATGAGAAAAAAAAAATCCAGAAAATCACATTGTAGGATTTTTTATGAATTTATTTGCAAATTATGGTGGAAAATAAGTATTTGGTCACCTACAAACAAGCAAGATTTCTGGCTCTCACAGTCCTGTAATTTCTTCTTTAAGAGGCTCCTCTGTCCTCCACTCGTTACCTGTATTAAATGGCACCTGTTTGAACTTGTTATCAGTATAAAAGACACCTGTCCACAACCTGAAACAGTCACACTCCAAACTCCACTATGGCCAAGACCAAAGAGCTGTCAAAGGACACCAGAAACAAAATTGTAGACCTGCACCAGGCTGGGAAGACTGAATCTGCAATAGGTAAGCAGCTTGGTTTGAAGAAATCAACTGTGGGAGCAATTATTAGGAAATGGAAGACATACAAGACCACTGATAATATCCCTCGATCTGGGGCTCCACGCAAGATCTCACCCCGTGGGGTCAAAATGATCACAAGAACGGTGAGCAAAAATCCCAGAACCACACGGGGGGACCTAGTGAATGACCTGCAGAGAGCTGGGACCAAAGTAACAAAGCCTACCATCAGTAACACACTACGCCGCCAGGGACTCAAATCCTGCAGTGCCAGACGTGTCCCCCTGCTTAAGCCAGTACATGTCCAGGCCCGTCTGAAGTTTGCTAGAGAGCATTTGGATGATCCAGAAGAAGATTGGGAGAATGTCATATGGTCAGATGAAACCAAAATATAACTTTTTGGTAAAAACTCAACTCGTCGTGTTTGGAGGACAAAGAATGCTGAGTTGCATCCAAAGAACACCATACCTACTGTGAAGAATGGGGGTGGAAACATCATGCGTTGGGGCTGTTTTTCTGCAAAGGGACCAGGATGACTGATCCGTGTAAAAGAAAGAATGAATGGGGCCATTTATCTCAAGATTTTGAGTGAAAACCTCCTTCCATCAGCAAGGGCATTGAAGATGAAACGTGGCTGGGTTTTTCAGCATGACAATGATCCCAAACACACCGCCCGGGCAACGAAGGAGTGGCTTCGTAAGAAGCATTTCAAGGTCCTGGAGTGGCCTAGCCAGTCTCCAGATCTCAACCCCATAGAAAATCTTTGGAGGGAGTTGAAAGTCCGTGTTGCCCAGCAACAGCCCCAAAACATCACTGCTCTAGAGGAGATCTGCATGGAGGAATGGGCCAAAATACCAGCAACAGTGTGTGAAAACCTTGTGAAGACTTACAGAAAACGTTTGACCTCTGATCATTGCCAACAAAGGGTATATAACAAAGTATTGAGAAACTTTTGTTATTGACCGAATACTTATTTTCCACCATAATTTGCAAATAAATTCATAAAAAATCCTACAATGTGATTTTCTGGATTTTTCCCCCTCATTTTGTCTGTCATAGTTGAAGTGTACCTATGATGAAAATTACAGGCCTCTCATCTTTTTAAGTGGGAGAACTTGCACAATTGGTGGCTGACTAAATACTTTGACCCACTGTATATTTTATATTTTTTAAAGTAGCCACCCTTTGCTTTGATGACAGCCCTGCACAATCTTGCCATTCAACCAACTTCACCTTGAATTATTTTCCAACAGTCTTGAAGGAGTTCCCACATATGCTGAGCACTTGTTGGCTACCTCATCGGTCCATCTCATCCCAAACCATCTCAATTGGGTTGAGGTCGGGTGATTGCAGAGGACAGGTCATCTGATGTAGCACTCCACCAGCCTCAGAAATTGAAGCCCAAATAAATAAATAAATGAGTTCAAGTAACAGAATCATCAACATCAACCGTCAGAGGAGACCGTGAATCAGGCCGTCATGGTCGAATTGCTGCAAAGAAACCACTACTAAAGAACACCAATAATAAGAAGAGACTTGCTTGGGCCAAGAAACACGAGCAATGGACATTAGACCGGTGGAAATCTGTCCTTTGGTCTGATGAGTCAAAATTTGAGATTTTGCTTCCAACCGCTGTGTCTTTGTGAGACGCAGAGTAGGTGAATGGATGATCTCCGCATGTGTGGTCCCCACTGTGAAGCATGGAGGAGGAGGTGTGATGATGTGGGGGTTAGGGTTGCAAAGATTCGGAAACATTCCGGTAAATTTCCGGATTTATTCCGGAAATTTTCCATGCGAAGTTAAGCAGTGAAATTTGGGGAATTTTGCTTAAATTCATCAAAAAAAGTTAGCTTATAACAGTGAACCTTTTTTGTGGGATACACAAGACAGTTCTAGGTCTTGTGCCATATTTTGGTTCAACTATCCCCAATTCAATGAAATTGCAACCCTCTGCATGCAAAGTGTGCATTCTTCCATCACATGTACAGCTGATTCTCAAGATCTTGCACACTAATGAGATGCTATTGAGCCCACACTACTACACTGTCTGAGCCAAGGACTACATGCTTTCTGGTAAGTTTTTATTAGAATACTGGGTGGGGTGAATATATTTTATATGACATGATTTTTTGTTAGCTCGTAAATAGTAGCATATAGCAAAGTGTGTTTAAATCATTTCTAACTTGTTAACAATTTCTGCTAATTACTTTTTGCTACCATGTGGGTTTTAGCTTGCTTGAGCCTGCTAACTGAGGAGTGTTAATTCACCTGTTTCCATACATGTTTCATTTTAAAACATTTATCTTACAATTGAGTTGTTTAATCTAACTGCTTAACTATTTATCTGTACATGGAATTGTATTTGTTTTTTTAACTCATTTTTTTCTAATCTTAACAGGAAAATGCCAAGGGCACTATCTGATGTGTGGAGACATTCCACTGCAGCTAATGTAGAAGGAAAAGCTGTGTACATTTGCAAATACTGTGCCAAATCATATGTGAAGAATGCAACAAAGATGCAGAATCATCTGATCAAGTGCATAAAGTTCCCTCAGCGCTCACAACAAGCAACCTCTAACAGTCCCTCTACTCTATTTGAGGTGAAAATGATGAATCAGACACCTTATCGATAGCAACAGCTCATCTCCTCCTGGAAGAATGCGTTTTTTTGACTCAATGGAGGAACGTACTCAGAGAAATGCTGATGAATGTCTTGCTCGAGCTGTGTATGCAACTGGGTCACCTCTGATGCTCACAGGCCATGTGTATTGGAAGAGATTTCTGAATGTTCTTCGCCCAGACATGCTTTATCTACTCATTTGCTGGATGCAGAGTTCAAGTGAAGGTCAAGCAAATCATAGAGAAAGCAGACTGTTGCAATCATCTCTGATGGTCGAATGTTCGTGGGCAAGGAATAATTAACTACATCTCCACCCTTCAACCAGTATTCTACAAGAGCGCAGACACAAGGGACAACAGACACACCGGTCTCTACATTGCAGATGAGCTGAAGGCAGTCATCAAGGACCTTGGACCACAGAAGGTAGTTGCACTGGTGACAGACAATGCTGCGAACATGAAGGAGTCCTACCCTCACATCACACCCATTGGCTGTGCTGCTCATGCATTGAATCTGCTCCTCAAGGACATCATGGCACTGAGAACAATGGATACAAGCGAGCCAAGGAAATTATTAGGTATGTAAAGGGTCATCAAGTTTTAGCAATCTAACTCACCAAGCAAAGTGAGAAGAATAAGAGCACCACATTGATCTGCCCAGCAACACCCATTGGGGGTGGTGTTGCCATCATGTTTGACAGTCTCCTGGAGGGGAAGGAGTCTCTCCAAGAAATGGCCATATCACAGTCTGCCGATATGGACAGTCCCATCAAGAGTATCCTCCTGGATGATGTATTTTTGGAGAGAGTGGTAAGCAGCCTGAAACTCATGAAACCTATAGCAGTAGCCATTGCATGAATTGATGGAGACAATGCCATCCTGTCTGATGTTCAGACTCTGCTTGCAGATGTAAGAGAATAAATCTGTACTGCCCTGCCAACTTCACTGTTTTTCCAAGCAGAGGAAACTGCAGTTCTGAAATACATCAAAAAGCGTGAAAACTGCCTGAAGCCCGTACACGCTGCAGCGTACATGTTGTTCCCCAAATACGCTGACAAGAGCGTCCTGTCTGGTGCAGAGATCAACAAGGCCTATGGTGTCATCATTACCGTGTCTCGCCACCTTGGCCTGGTAGAGGGCAAGGTTCTTGGCAGTATGGCGAAGTACACTTCCACTTTGGTACGGAGATGTAATATGGCAGTCGTGCAAACATGTCTCATCGACCACCTAGTGGAAGGGACTTTGTTGCCTCCATCATCCTCCAAATCCCACCAACATCAGCCACCTCAGAGTGCAACTGGTCCTTGTTTGGGAACACACACACACAAACACAAATTCAAGGGTTGAAAAATCGGTGGCCATCCGGGCAAATTTTTGGCTTTTTGAGCCAGACAACGAGCCATCCTCAACAAGGTTGGAAAGTGACAGCGAAGATGAGGCCTCAGTCTGATGTTCAAGAGGTGGGCGTTGAGGAGGTCCAGGGACACGGAAGCCTGAGAGGAAGACAACCAAAGCTTTAGTTCTAGACTATCATTTTACAGATGTATGTTGTAAACGTTTTTGGGAGATGCGATGGCTCATTGGGGATCGTTCAATATTCCCTTTCTTTTGTTGTTCAGTGAAATCATCCCATGTGAAGAGACAACTCAATTAAAGTTCAATTCGTAACTAAATTGTGTTTTTTATTTCTATTGGAAGGATTTAATCATTTGTAATTATGTCTACTTATGATAAGGTAAAAGGTTTATGTTTGTATCCATATGATATGGTAAATATATCCAATGCAAAAAACATTTACATTTAAATGGTATTAATATAAATGTGCATATATTCCCATTAATTGGAAAGTTTCCACCTCTGAATATTCCCGAAAATGTGCAACCCTAGTGGGGGTGCTTTGCTGGTGACAATGATTTACTTCGAATTCAAGGCACACAAGCAGCATGGCTACCACAGCATTCTGCAGCGATACACCATCCCATCTGGTTTGGGCTTAGTCGGACTATCATTTGTTTTTCAACAGGACAATGACCCAACACATCTCCAGGCTGTGTAAGGGCTATTTGACCAAGAAGGAGAGTGATGGAGTGCTGCATTAAATGACCTGGCCTCCACAATCACCTGACCTCACCCCAATTGAGATGGTTTGGAACGCAGAGTGAAGGAAAAGCAGCCGACAAGTGAGTGCTCAGCATATATGTGGGAACTTTTTCAAGACTGTTGGAAAAGCATTCCTCATAAAGCTGGTTGAGAGAACGCCAAGAGTGTGCAAAGTGGTCATCAAGGAAAAGGGTGGCTACTTTGAAGAATCTCAAAATATATTTTGATGTGTTTACCTCCTTGTGGGCAGGGGGCAGCATTTTCACTTTCGGATAAATAGCATGCCAAAATTCAACTGCCTGCTACTCATCCCCAGAATATAAGATATGCATATTATTAGTAGATTTGGATGGAAAACACTCTGAAGTTTCTAAAACTGTTTGAATCATGTCTGTGAGAATAACAGAACTTATGTAGCAGGCAAAACCCTGAGGACAAACCATTCAGAATTTTTATTTTTTTGATGTCACTGTCTTTTCAATGAGTTTTCTTAGAGACACCAGATTACTAATGGACTTGCTTGCAGTTCCTACCGCTTCCACTGGATGTCACCAGTCCTTGGAAATCGGTTGAGGTTATTCCTTTGTGTAATGAAGAAGTAGGGCTATCGTAAATGAGGGTCACATGAAGTACATTTTTTGAGAGAGGCACGTTACGGAAAAAGTTGCGTTAGTTTGTTTTCTTTTTGTATTGAACACATATCATCCCGTCTTCAAATTGATCGATTATTAACGTTTAAAAACACCTAACGTTGTATTACAAAAGTAGTTTGAAATGTTTTGGTAAAGTTTACATGTAACTTTTGATACATTTTGTAGTGAAGTGGAGAAAGTTGGAAGCTGTGTTTTTCTGGATGAAACGGTCCAAATAAATTGACATTTTGGATATATATCGACGGAATTAATCAAACAAAAGGACCATGTGATGTTTATGGGACATATTGGAGTGCCAACAAAAGAATTTCGTCAAAGGCATGATTTATATTTTATTTCTGCGTTTTGTGTCGTGCTTGCAGTGTTGAAATATGCTTCTCTTTGTTTACTGTTGTGCTATCATCAGATAATAGCATCTTATGCTTTCGCCGAAAAGCCTTTTTGAAATCTGACATGGCTGGATTCACAACGAGTGTAGCTTTAATTTGGTATCCTACATGTGATTTAATGAAAGTTTGATTTTTATATCATTTTATTTGAATATGGCGCTCTGTATTTTCCCTGGCTATTGGCCGGTGGGACGATTGCGTCCCACCTGCCCCAGAGAGGTTAACACCTTTGGTTACTAAATTATTCCATGTGTTATTTTATAGTTTTGATGTCTTAACTATTAGTTTGCAATGTAGAAAATAGTAAAAATAAAGAAAAACCCTTAAATGAGTAAGTGTCCAAACTTTGACTGGTACTTTATTTTACCTGCTTTTTCTCCCCAATTTCGTGATAGGCAATTGCGATCCAATTACGATCTTGTCTCATCGCTGCAACCCCAACGGGCTCTGGGGAGGCGAAGGTCGAGTCATGCGTCCTCAGAAACATGATCTGCCAAACAGCGCTTCTTAACACCCGCACACTTAACCCAAGACGCGCCCGGCCCGCCAAAAGGAGTCGCTAGAGTCGAAGGCGTTATTATAAATTAAATGAAACTGTTTCACAACAATGTCCATATGAAAACCATAACTGCCAAGCAGATTGGTATAAATGGTAAGATCAATTGGGCATACCACATGACTCCTTGTGTAGCCCATTGTCAGCAACTTCAGGAAAGTAAAGCCAGAATCAGCAAAAGCCAGTAAGAGCGTGAGGAGGATGGTCAGGTTATCTTGATCTCTGGCTCCCTCAAGTCATTTAAGTCTTATTTAATCAAAAAGTGTGCTTAAACCATCAGACAAGCGCAGCGCATATATAGTTGATTTTATTAAAACACATAGGGTATGTCTATATATGGAAAAAATGACACACAGTCAACAGCGCTGTCTGAGTAATTCTAGCCACCCAGGATGGTCAGCCATGACTGCCCTTGAAGGAGAAGGTCAGTGTTACCCCCAAACAGAAATATGAGGCAGAGAAGTGATAGGACTGATAGAGATCAGGCTGGATGCTAGATGACCTGAGCATTGTGGTATCTATCATACACTGGGAGGCTCACAGCGGAAACACACACACACGGCTATTAAGATTCTACAGGCCGAAATGTAAGTCGGCTCAGTTCGGTTGTTGATGCTCCAGGAAAACCGTTTTCTGATTACCTTTGTTGCCTTTGTGGGCAGTTCTCTAACCCTGTTTGAAGTACATTAACGCCATAAAGACATAAGATGAACACAGTTGTAAGTACAAAGACCACATGAAATAACATCACATTTCATCCAGCTCAGTGAGGGTATATGATAGGAGAGGCTGTTGTGCGCTACCTACATTTATACCTTTAGTCTTAAAACACGACAAGCTCCCATTCTCCTCAGAAAGCGGTTGTGCTGAGTGTGGCTCTGCAGCGAGGAACTGGGAGTTAAATACTGTGGAACAAATGGGGATTTCCACAGCAGAGACTAAAGCTAACAGCTCACTATAGCCATTGTGTCTCGGGATGAGAGACTGTAGTATGACATTCCCAGAAAGTTTTCCAGTTAATTCCTAAATCCGGATTCCCGGAAAAGCCGACAGGTGGTGCTTTGTTTTGGAAGGTGAGAAGATGTAGGAGAAGGGCGAAGGAGAGACTTTTAAACTTCAAAGTGAGATGGGTAAAAAAAACATTTAGCAAACAAAATAGACTGAGAATAGATACAATTTAAGTACCAAAAGCCGCCTTGATGAGGATCTAACCTCTTATGGACAGACGACATAACATAAATGGTATCGTAATGTCTTTCAAAAGACTATGGGATGTGACGACTAACGAGCAACAGCAGTTCTGGTGCTTTTGTTTTCCATCACTGATTGTTTTGTCTTATCAGGATTGCGAGAAGGTAATGCTTAAAGTGGGGGCGGGGATTTCATGCAATTATTTCAAGTGGAAAGTTCTTGGAAGTGGAGGGGCTTTGGAGAGTTTCCATTTAGAGGGGTGGAGACTTCACTAGTCTCTTTAGTATGTCATCCCAAATATATGGGAAAAGATTACAATTACGCAAGATTTTAGTTCTGGGTTTCCAAGACTAAAGAGGATCTAAAGCTGGTGAAATTGTTATTTTTCATTCAGCATCGAGTAGTCTCACAGTAAGTCCCCACACAACACTAATCATCAAGCAGCATTTCTGATAAGGAGACCTGTCTTTCCTTTGATAACAGTGGGTGGAAAACAATATAATGTTCATAACTACAACCGAAGTAAAATCTCTGTTGGTTTGATCGAGAATAACTGAGATGTAACAGACTTTAAGGGATGCCATAACAAATAATAAAACATTAGGTCAAGTGGTATGCTAGTGTGCATATTTACCTGAGTCAATCTGTTTCTACTGGTAGCGCGGATACTACAGGAGGCAAGGGCACAGGGCAAAACACAGTTTCTCATTTCTCTAAGGACGATGGGGTAAATTTACAAAGAAGGCTATGGATTGGTTACTCTCTTAAAGAGTTTAGTGTCTTATGCAACAGGGCTCATACACTCTACATTTTAGTCATTTAGCAGAAGCTCAACTATTGTTAAGTGCACAGACAGATGGCTCGGGGATTCGAACCAGCAACTTTTCGGTTACTGGCACAACGCTCTTAACTGCTAGACTACCAGCCACTTGTCTGTGATAAAACGCTGTGGCGTGATGATTCTGTTCTTATGGGGAGCAAAGACAGAGCGCTCTCATAAAAGTATTAAAACGCTCTCAGCCTTATTCCTCATAGGGACACTCTCCTTACACGCGTGGGTGTGTGTGGTATGGAACATTCTGCCCTGCTATAACAAGGATCTGTCAGTCACGCAACATTACAGGGAAGATGCAGTGCAGCCACTCATATTGACACGAGCACACACAGAGCAAGAGAGACAGAGCAAGACAGACAGGTACACCAGTAAATTACATGATGTCTGGTTTATTCTAGAACTACAGATGACTGGTGTAATGAGTTGTTAGGTGGGCGATGTTTTCCGCGTCTGAGTAAATGGATCTTTCCTCCTCACTAATGCAGATACAGCGGGTAGCCTTGAGTGCTGCTCCAGCAGTAATTTAATATAATTAAAAGGCGCCGGTCTGCTCTCCTGTTCTTTCAATGGCTTAATGTGACTCATGTCCCTTAATGCGCCCATCCAAACAGCCAGGGAGCCACAGTGTGTGTTAGGGAAGTGACAAAACTAAAAAAGAAAGTTTAAAAACTGCCATTTTGGGGGGGTTCATTAAAACGAGAATGTAGTGGTATGACCGCTAGGGGGTAAATAACTTGTACCGCAGTCAGAGTAGGCTTAGGCATCTGTTTTGTGGCCGTCTCCGGTCTTGACTCAAATTATGTAAATTTGCCTATCAGAAGCTTCTAACGCCATGACATTTTCTGGAATTTTCCAAGCTGTTTAAAAGGCACAGTCAACTAAGTGTATGTAAACTTCTGACCCACTGGAATTGAGATAGATTATTTCACTTATAATTCACTCTGTCTGTAAACAATTGTTGGAAAAATTACTTGTGTCATGCACAAAGTAGATGTCCTAACCGACTTGCCAAAACTATAGATTGTTAACAAGAACTTTGTGGCGTGGTTTAAAAACTAAGTTTTAATGACTTCCGTCTTCAACTGTACACGGGGTACCAGTAGAGTCGATGTGCAGGGGTACGAAGTAATTGAGGTAGATTTGTACATATAGGTAGGGGTAAAGTGACTAGGCAACAGGATAGACAACAGTAGCAGCAGCATTGTTGACGAGTCAAAAGAGTTAATGCAAAAAGGGTCAATGCAGATATTTGGTTAACTAGTTAGCAATCTTATGGCTTAGGGGAAGAAGTTGTTCAGGGTCCTGTTGGTTCAAGACTTGGTGCATCGGTATCACTTTCTTACTGTGGCAGAGAGAACGGTCTATGACTTGGGAGGCTGGAGTCTGATAACTTTTAGGGCCTTCCTCTTCCTCTTGTGTTGCTTTCATTTGTTAAATGCATTGGTGACTCACAACAAAAACAAGTCTAGCCAGGTGATCAGTTGTTCTCCCTACATCCCCTTTTCTAATGAAAACCACAACCATAACACCCACAAATAATGTAATTGTTTTATCAAAATAGTTAACCCTTTTTTGCAATAATCATTGATCTGGCTTTCAAATGTGTGAAAATGCCCTTTTTGTTACACATTTAACCATAAACAATCCACATCCACAAACTTCTGGGGAGCAGGATTTATAGAAAATGAAGACAGGTCCCAAACAATCTCTAAAGCGCAAGCCCACGTGCTAGTGAGTAGCCAGCTAATCTTTCAATTTAAAGTACAGCCAACTTGGATCTACTTGCTTGCTAAAAAGGCAGAACCTTTGAACTGTTATGAAAACACCCTCCTGTCTGTCTTCAACTGTTTGAACAGCCTGTTCACTTTGTTTAGATGCTGAAATCAAGTGGCCTACATGGATAATAAGATGCTCATTTCTCAGAATGAGAATGAGTTGCCAATTCCTTATATAAATGCATATTTTTATGCTCACTGTGCAATTATAAAAACACAGACTAGACAGCTAGCACATAACAGTATGTGGCTAAAATGCTGCTAGTGGTACCACAATACAGCGCGAGACAGAAACTGAGCCTTCATTTTCCACAATGTTCATTGACACTCGCGTTTTAGTATGGTGTGCTCTGTTCTACATTTTGGGAGTTGAGACATAAGGCAACCGTTAGAAGGGGAATCGACTGATTCTGTTGGACCAAATCACAAATAGCGAGTTGAAACAGCTTGTTGTCAGAGGAAGAAGTGATCTTTCGTCTTTGTTGTTGTGAGTGGCAGGGTGAGGGGCTTGGTGTATGTGTGAGTGGGAAGGTGCACAGTGCACACAGAACAGAAGAAGCGAAGGAGATGAGACCATCTCTGTAATCAGACAACGTGAGGAGCGCTTTATATCTGTGGCAAATATTTAGAAAGATGCAAGTCCCCTCTTAACGTTACAGCATTGTTGCATTAGGTAGGCCTATTTTCTGATTCCCCCCCCTTTGATGATCATGATTGAGACCCGTTACTGGTAGTTTTGTGGTAACTGCACAGTGATTTTAATTTTGGTTAGGGATTTATTTTAACATAACGATTCAACTTCATTTAAACTTTTTGAAGTTTAAACGTTCACACCGCTAGCGCGTCTGGGGTTAGGATAATGAATATGCTTGGAGGAACGCAGAGACATTAGCTAGTTAATTATTCAGACTGGGGAAGCCAGAGAGAAATAGATGGAGGACAAACATTCCAGACAGCCACATCAATAAGAAATCAGACTTATATTCTCATATTCTTACTCAATGGTAACTCATATGACAATAACAATGCAGCATGTGTGTAGCGGTTAAGTTGTTTTTAGCTGCTTTCATAGACAGAAGAATTATAACAAATCAGGCATGACTGATCAGATGATGGAGATATGATGATGATGATCGGATTCAAGTCACTTTTAGAGACCGGCAGTGTTTAGCTGCTTCCATAAGCCTGCTTTAATGGATCAAAGGCCTGACGACTTACCAGATGATGATAACGGGGTGACATACCACTTGGGATCATCTATTAGCAAATTGGTGGGCAAAGCCGAACCGAGGGAAACTTCTGCATCTAAAGACTTCCAAAATGTTTTGGTTAAAATACACTATCTATACAAAAGTAGGTGGACAGCCACACCCGTATAAAATCGAGCACACAGCAATCTCCATAGACAAACACTGGCAATAGAATGGCCTTACTGAAGAGCTCAGTGACTTAACGTGGCATCGTCATAGAATGCCACCTTTACAACATCAAATTGCTGCCCCGGTCAACTGTGAGTGGTGTTATTGTGAAGTGGAAACGTCTAGGTGCAACAATGGCTCAGCCGCGAAGTGGTAGGCACTTGCAACACTCACTACAGAGTTCCAAACTGTCTCTGGAAGCAACGTCAGCACACGAACCGTTTGTCGGGAGCTTCACGAAACGGGTTTCCATGGCCGAGCAGAAGAGTGGAGGCTGTTATAACAGCAAAAGGGGGGACCAACTCCATATTAATACCCATGATTTTGGTATGAGATGTTTGACAAGCAGGTGTCCACATACTTTTGTAAAAATAAACACTTTCCAACTGGTCTCGCACATAATGTCTAAGCAACCATCCTGATCAATTAGCAGATATGAGAGCAACACCAGCACAAAGATTCTTAGTACAGGTGGACAATCTTCTGAGGTGTGCAGGAATTGGGTAACTGGCTAGGTCCCTAAGAACATCTATTACGGTTCTTGAACATAAGTGAACGTCTATGATGAATGTCCCTTGTGCCAGACATGACTGACTGCATTACAGGAAAACAATGAAAGTAAATGCCCAGAGCTGTGTGTGAGTGTGTGTGTTTATTTATGCATAATTAGAATGGCAGTGAAGAGACATACTTATTGAAAACCCACCGCCAGTCTGCTGTCGACCGTGACACCCCTGGAATGTAATTTGGGGTGGTTGAGATTTCCCTAAACCCACAAACACTTCCCCAAACAATAAATATGCCATTCAACCTGCCTGGCCATACAGCCGCTTTGATAGATCAGATAGATTATCTGAAAAAAATTAAAAACGTAGTGGAGAGTCTAAACGCTCTAAATTGCATAAATTCAGTCTGTCAAGAGTCAAGGATACGGAACGAAAAATGAATAATGCCTAGATCACTAGAGCCATCGTACTCTGCATTGCTTGATTAGTAGAAATGAAAACTAACTCCAATGCACAGTGTTATGCTTGGACATCAACAAAAGTTGACGCTTAAACCGTACTATAGCAACAAGCATACGTCTCACCTTAGTTGGTATCATAGCACACTTACAGGTAACATATTTAGTCTTAACTTCTTATGGCTGAAGGGGCAGTATTGAGTAGCTTGGATGAAAGGTGCCCATTGTAAACGGCCAGCTCCTCAGTCTCAGTTGCTAATATATGCATATTATTATTAGTATTGGATAGAAAACACTCTAAAGTTTATAAACCTGTTTGAATTAAGTCTGTGAGATTAACAGAACTCATATGGCAGGCAAAAACCTGAGAAGTTCCACTTCCTGTTTGGATTTTTTTCTGGGGGTGCCATATTTTCAACCAAGCTCTTATTCAAAATACAGATATATGGATGGGTTTTCACTTCCTACGGCTTCCACTAGATGTCAACAGTCAATAGAACTAAGTCTGATGAGTCTAATGTGAAGGGGGGTCGAAGGAGACAGAATTTAGTATGAGGTGCCATGAGGTGACCATGCATTCAACACGCGCGTTCACGTGAGAGGCAGCTCCGTTCCATCTCTCAATTGAAGTCGATTTAATTCTCTGGTTGGAACGTTATTCAAGATGTATGTTAACAACATTACAGATTGATTCAGTACATCGTTTGCCATGTTTCTACCGACTAACGGAATGTTTGGACATTTCGTCACGTTATAGTGGTCGCGCTTTGAGACTTTGGTTAGGGTATTTGGTAAACAATTTGAAAGTAGCTAATTTGACATAAATAATGGACATGAACGAACAAATCAAGCATTTATTGTGGACCTGGTATTCCTAGGACTGCATTCTGATGAATTCATCAAAGGTAAGGAAACATTTTTCATGTATTTTCTGGTTTCTGTTGAGTCCAACATGGTGGCTAATTTGGCTAATCATCTGAGCTCCGTCTCAGATTATTGCATGGTTTATATTTCCGTAAAGTTTTTTTGACCTGACACAGCGGTTGCATTAAGGAGAGGTATATCTATAATTCTGTGTGTATTACTTGTATTATTATTTATATTTATGTTGAGTATTTCTGTTGAAATGATGTGGCTATGCAAAGTCACTTGAAGCTTTTGCAACTAGTGAATCTAACGCCTCAATGTAAACTCAGATTTTTTGATATAAATATGAACTTAATCAAACAAAACATGCATGTATTGTGTAACATGAAGTCCTATGAGTGTCATCTGATGAAAATAATCGAAGGTTAGTGATTAATTTTATCTCTATTCTGGTTTTTGTGAAAGCTATCTTTAGCTGGAAAAAATGGCTGTGGTTTTGTGGTGACCTAACAATCGTTTGTAGTGCTTTCGCTGAAAAGCCTATTTGAAATCGGACACGTTGGTGGGATTAACAACAAGATTACCTTTAAAATGATATAAGACACATGAATGTCTGAGGAATTTTAATTATGAGATCTGTTTTTTTAATTTGGCGCCCTGCACTTCGACTGGCTGTTGTCATATCGATCCCGTTAACGGGACTGCAGCCATAAGAAGTTGTTAAGTAACATTCAGCACATCAAAACCAAAGTAGTAATCAAACCCACAACTCAAAGACCCTCTGGATAGGAGCATCTGTTAAATGACTCAAATGTCATGTAGATGGCCTTAACCATCAGAAGTACACTTTATATTGCTCCATTCAAACCCCACTTCCCCTGGCAACAACACAGTAGTCCGACTCATTGGACATGCAAGCAGGCGTCAACCAGAGATGCTCAATCAACAAAACGCAACTCTTCCAGGCCTGTTTGACATAAAGGGTATTCAGTCATTTACTATGATATCCATCTGCAACTATCTGCATGGCATGTCAATAACACCGGCGATATTAAACTCTGGAGGACAACGACCAACTTTGGCAGAGTGGAAGTGTACACTTAACACATGTCCGGAAGACAAACGACTAGGGCTGCGTGAGCGGAATTAAAACACACAAACACACACACAGAGACAGCGAGCGAGACAGCACGAGAGAGAGAGACTCGTCCTCAGAGAGATCTATTCACACTTGTCAGAGCTCATCTGCACCCTAAAACAAAGGGAAGAGAAAAGGCATCAGAGTGGATTTTACATTAATTTCCCGCTTGGTGCCACAATGTTCCAGCAGGCATCTGTGCACACAAAATGGCAGCTTATGCTGAGAGCTCATCGCTGGATGGCTTGGGGGGATTTCATTAGCTAGCACCACAGGGTGTGTATGTTTGTGTGGCCAATGGGTAACACAGCTGTGACTAAATCTCTAGGTCCAGATCTAATGACATGAAGACTTAACAGTTTCAGATGGGGCCAAATGCTTCTTGCGACTTCCATTTTCAAATAATATAAAATAAGAGGGATATTAGGTACTGGGGGAGATTCAGATGAAACCTTCTGTTCCAGTTTTTCCACATGGAGTGTCAGCCCCCTAGAGTTGCTGTCCACACCCGCGCATAAATGTCATTAGCATAATACAAAAATTGCCATCAAAGTCTGTCTGTTTATTAAGGTAGAAACTTCTGGTTTTTGCATGGGCTGCATCTCAATCCAACGCACCCTACGATGTCGGCCTTTCGTCTCTGCAGTGGAAGGTGGCAGAGCTACAGCGGAAGGTGGCAGAGCTACAGCTGTTTGTCAAACCCAGAGACATTCTGAAAATCGGCCTTCTCAAAAAAACGCTTGGGCTAGAAATTGTTTACTGTACGACACCCACAAGCTTCACGGGACTCGTTGGTCGCTGGCGCCGGCATCCCAAATCCGAACAGATCTTGTCACAAAAACGAATGTAGCATCCGAATGGTTTGAGGTAGAAACTAATATGACCCCACCATAAAAAGCTGAGACTCTCAAACATGACCACATTCTGTTTCTATGGGCTAATAGCATTAAGGCCATATTCAATGTTTCAAATATTTTTTATACCTATATGGGTCCTAAAATTCTAAATCTGTTTTCTCAGTTTTGATTTTTCCAGGTTTTTGTTTTTCCCCATGTTTTTCAATCCACAGCAATGCTTTAACCACATCAGTATGCTAGACCACTTCTGAGGTCTGGGAAAAATGTAAGGAATTTAGATTTTTGGGAGTAGTTACACTTTAATTAAACTGTGTACCAGGAAGAGACCGTTGTTTGGTTAGCAATGTTTGTTACGCAAATGTGACTCCAGAGTTTGCCAAACAAAATGGCCACTGGATTGATGCAAATAATCCTAATATCATTCTGCCATGTAGGGTCAGGGTACTTTGTACTTAACATTTAATTGAGAAGGTTTTTGGGAAAGCCTTTCCATCTCTCCATGAAAACGGTTATCATCAGCATCATTGCTAATGGCTACACAATGTGAAAAAACACATGCACAGCGCACACACAGACTGGGGCATTCCTGTGCCGTTTCAGAAAGCTGTAGGAAAATACAACTGACCGATGCATTTCGTTCATGTCTTATTCAATACATTTAATTGATTTCCTACTAAGTTCAATAGATTTTTGAATATGGTTGAACTCCGTTTTCATGTCTGGATTTCGTGATTCCATCCGCAACACATTTTATAGGGCCCCTACAAAGGCTTAAGGTAAATTCACACGCTACAGAAATGGAAGGTACGGAGCGTAACGCAGTGTTGCAAAGGTTTTTTGCTACCTGGAAATTGAGACGCAACATATCATTCCTTGCGAAGACTTGAGGGGGCAGTATTGAGTGAGTTTTGCAACGGAAGTCCCACCCCTGTGTCTCCATCACATCTTTTCCGGTATCCCTTCTGGTATAAACACAGAAACAAATGGGGAACGTGCTGCTACTTTGCTTCTACTACTTGCAACCATCCGTGGTTTGTTCTTTTCTTTAGAGATTTGCTACGAGCAATGATGTCTAGGTCTCTGTCCAGTTGAGGAGAGTCTGTGGGCTGATGAGAATACGAGAACCTCTACAACCCTTCGATGCGGTTGTATTCGGACAAGCACGCAAAAGACAACCGCTGGAGGAAGATATCAAGATATCAATGTGAACACCGATACTGATATCAAAGAAACATGGAAAGATTCGGGGCCGGTAAGTTCGCAATCTGAAAAGGGTGAGAGAGACTAGGAGTGGGGCTGTTGCCAGTGTGTGTGTGTCCAGCCGATTGTCCGACAACTGGATTGGCTTCATGTTTACGCGAAACATCGTCAACACACAAATTTCAGATACGGTATGTACTCGTCATGCAGCCGACTCCTTTTGTACATTGTGTGTGTTTGTGATCTTATGTTTAGCAGACCTAGATAGAACATGTGAGTTCAGCTCTTTTCTCAATGTGAGAAATTGTGAGTGGGAAATATCCTGTGCTGTTATCTTAATGATTAGCAGGGCTAGTTCAAAGATCTGAAAACAGACTGCGGTGTGTGGTAAATCAGATTTATGTTTATGAAATCAGTTCTCTTGAGTGAGTATTTTAACTCAAAGGAGCCCATGGAGATGTTTTAAGATTGCTTGAAATGTATTCGCCATCTGCTTGAAATTGCAAGATGGGGATGGTGTTTTGGACAGCCCGAGATGGCGCTGAGCCCAGAGGGCCCATCTACAGGTGGTTCATCACCTTCCCAGACCCTCTCCCCAACACCCAATGCACCATCCAGGAGCACCCTCACTCTCTGCCCTGCAACTCCATCAACCTCCGTCCTATCTCCCCAACCCAGCTCCAGTGGCAGGAAGAGGAAGACAGCGGAGGATCGTTAGGGTCACTGACATTGTGCAGTGGATGGATGAGTTAAAGAAACGGCAACATCCAGCAAAGGCCTTCTACGACGCCATGGTACCATGGATGACGTCTATTCCTCCTGATCAATATCTCCCGTTTGTAACTATGTAACTATGACTTTCACAGGAACATTGATCAGTACCATGTCTCCACTCAGACAGAGCCCTCTGTCTCACGCCAAAATTGAGTATTGTGCGCTGAACACATTAGTACTGATGTTGGGTAATATACTGTTTATTGGCTTATTTTGTCGTTCACATGTTAATTAAGGGGGTGGGTAATTTACTGGTGTTTACTTTGTGTTTTCTTATCCTATTTCCCCTTTCAACACACTTGAGAGCACAGTCTTTTAATGCACGTTTTGTTTTACACTGCAGTATTGTCTTTAATATTGTGTTTTACACTGCAGTATTGTCTTTAATATTGTGTTTTACACTGCAGTATTGTCTTTAATATTGTGTTTTACACTGCAGTATTGTCTTTAATATTGTGTTTTACACTGCAGTATTGTCTTTAATATTGTGTTTTACACTGCAGTATTGTCTTTAATATTGTGTTTTACATTGCAGTATTGTCTTTAATATTGTGTTTTACATTGCAGTATTGTCTTTAATATTGTGTTTTACATTGCAGTATTGTCTTTAATATTGTGTTTTACACTGCAGTATTGTCTTTAATATTGTGTTTTACACTGCAGTATTGTTTTTAATATTGTGTTTTACACTGCAGTATTGTTTTTAATATTGTGTTTTACACTGCAGTATTGTTTTTAATATTGTGTTTTACATTGCAGTATTGTTTTTATATTGCAGGATTTTTTTTGTTTTATTGCACTATTTCCCTCGTGATACCTTCTCGTGATCGTAAATAAATATCTGGTTATTTGTACTTTCAGCAGAAAATATTACTGTTCTGAAATCAGTCAAAATTGTACTCGTTTGTACATGCGATATGTAAATTGGGTTAATGTCTTGGAGGGAGGGGGGTGTCTGTCCTTATTATCTACAGATGGACAGTCAGTCATTCTCACCCATGTACCACAAGGTTATACATGGTCATGTAGATTATGTAAAAGTCTTGAGCCTAAAAAATATGACAAACACCCCAAGGATTGAAGTGACTCATTATGGTAGTCTTTGGGACAATCGGAAGTATTGAAAATGTCTTTCCTTGTTAATGCTTCGTATAGGTTGTTGTACAAGAGACATGTATTCTCCATCGTCCCCTCTTGTAGTGTTCAGGGGTAATTTTTTATTCTCCTGAGTACTAAGAGCCATTCAAGTTCTAGCAGTTCAACCTGTAGCAATTGCAATTCAGAGACATGTTTACTTCCTCGGCTAGTTAAATCCTTAAAAAAAGGTAGAGTTGAAAAGCACAGAACACCAGACAAAAAGGCACATAACACCGGATCCAGAAGTTCAAAAGCCATCGCTAGCTACAGTCAGAGTGTCTCGGATCCTCTTGCTTGGTTAGCTACTCTGGCTTCCCAAGCCCCCTAGTGGATACAGAATACACAAGGCGGACTTCCTCTCTGGGTGAAACGCAGTGACGATGTGGACAAAAGTGTGGACAAAAGTGTGCGCTGCCCCCCCCCCCCCAAAAGACTCCGCTCTTTCACATGCATGCACGTCGATCAACGGCGAAGCTTGTAACCCTTCCCTACTCTTCCCAAAGTAATTTAAACTAAAACTATTCGATAGACTAGGTATAACAGTTATGTAAAAAAAAAAAAAGCACAGACATCAGAAAGTGTAACGCGTTGACTATTTCTTACTTCAAACTCATTTCACAGCTACGGTCTGGTACCATAAGGAGCATCCATATTGCTGTACTAACAAGCACTGAAAGTTTCAGTTTGAAAAAGTTGTGGTCATTTAATTATCTTTGCTATGCTAATAGTGTCTAGTCTGATACCTGGTGGGTCTGTAGAGCTGGGAACGTCCTCTCTGCTCTATGAAACATTCTAGTTGGCGTGTTCCACTGACTGAGGGGGAAACTGAATGTGAAAGGGCCTGATCATTACCTACTGGTCTTGGACTGTTCCTTTATTCAACAGAAGAATGTACTCTAATTTGCTACAATACTTTACCCAATCAAAGCTTACGCTCTTATGGAGAAGAGTCAAAAACAGTTAGGACTGACCTCAGAAATGAATTGTTAGACTGTTCCCATCATATGACTTTACCTGTATCCTAATACGTTTAGTTTCCTTAGACTCATTTGTGTGCTCCTTAACATGAGTCCATGCGGTGTCTGTGTTGCCCACGAGGGGATGTGGGTCAGCTGGTTTTGTTTCTTAGGTAGCAGCAGCTGGGGTACAGCATGCCTGGATGAGCACACACACTACCTCAGTGTCCACACGCACATGGGCCTGCGGCTCTCCAGTGAGCTCTCTTAGTTTTCTGTTGCATGCATACTGAACACAACCGTGAGCGCCAACAATGGAAGTCTTTACTTGGCCAGTTCAATGCTTGTCCAGACAGTGACACTATACGAGCTTGAAGAGGACACATCCTTGGCATTCAACAGAAAGGAAAGAGGGAGATAGTTTTGTTCTCAGTGTGTATTGAAGAATCTCTGAATACACACAATAGAAACACCATGTGTGTGCATGCATCTACTTCCCCTGTTGTTCCATAGCACATATCCAGGTCATGGTCTATTCAACCACCCATGTCGTCAAGAAGAAGTGTTTACTTATAAAAAAATAAAAATAAATGTCTCTTCTCATCAAGAACTTCTGATGATTTGGCTGGCAGGGGAGAGTGAGAAAAAGGGTGGAGAGAGAGGAGATAAAAGGATGGTTGCTTCCACTAAGGTGTGAGTGGACTGAGGCAGAACGTGAAAGAGCCAACAGGCAGGAAGACATTCAGCTTCCAGTGGGCTATTGCTTTGGGCGCCATATTGACTAACCTGTAGTACATACATGTTTACATTTAGAGTAATTTAGCAGATGCTCTTAAACAGAGTGACTTACAGTAAGTAGTGAGTGAGTGCTTACATTTTCATACTTTTTCCCATACTGGTCTCCCAAGGGAAAAACGCATTAGCTCGAACAACTCTATACAGGCCTTATTGCACGCCATTTTACAACCTACAGAATTGTGAAAACAGCTCTTCTCTGTCCTGGCACCCCAATGGTGGAATCAGCTTCCCCCTGAAGCTAAGAAACATCTGAAACCCAACGTAAGATTTTTACTATTCATTTATTTGAAACACTTAACCAGCTGTTGCACTCGACCCTCCCCACCACCCAGCTCTGACTACTAACAACTATGTCATTGAGGAAAAATGTACTTTCTATGCCGGAGATATGTGGTTGTCCCACCTAGTCATCTTAAGATGAATGCACCAACTGTATGTCACTCTGGATAAGAATGTCTGCTAAATGACTCAAATGTCAAATGTCATTGTGACAGCATTGTTATATCATGCCGGTAGAGTGTTCTCCTTGACTTATGTCGGCAGTTCTTGGAATATTACTCAAAGAAGAAAAAAAACAGCTGATGGGCTCTCCTTTCCAATCATGGATAACATTGACAGTCAACATAATAAAGCTGAATGTCTGGGGGGGGGGGGGGGGGGACACAACTAACAAAGCTCTCTAAATATAAGCCTAGCGCTAATGCAGGACATTTTACAAGAACTGCTATAATGGCAAACTGAGCGGCAGAGCTACAGCTAATTGTGTTAACATGAACATGCAGGATTTACAAGGTACCTACACAAATAGCCAAGTATTCCCAAGTTAAAGACAGTCAGCTCACATGGTTTGTAGAAACTTGAGGCGTATGAATGGGAACACAGGAGAGTGAATTATGGATGAGGGGAAGGTACAGTGGTCGACCTCTCCTCCACATCCTCCTGGCAGTGCCCTCACTATAAACCCAGGAGGGGCCTGGGCTGGCACAGCCTAAACAGATAGGTTATGGGGCTCAAATAACTCCATATTTCCCCACATAGCCTAGTACAATATTTGGCCCAAACTAAACAGGTAGCCTAATGGCTCTGAACTGGAGCTCGGTCCCAGATTCCTCAATAGTGCACAACTTTCGGCCAAAATCACATGGGGCTACCACACAGTGCTATAGGAAATAGAGCTAACTGAAGGCCCTGGGTAGAAGTTCACCCAAATTCACTCTGGTTTACCCTCACCCAATCGTAACCTTTGCTGATGGAGTTGCCCCTAGACACTGATTCAAGGCCAGTTATGTTTTTCTGCCTAGAGACAACTTCATCAGCAGCAGTCTCTCTCTTCCCAAAGGGGGGCAGTGTGTGCAAGATTCTGTCATATCTATCTCAACACCTAATTGATTCCCCCTGATCAATTAATTGGACATGTCACCAAAGTGCTCCAGGTGAAAATTGGTTGCCGATGATGAAATAATGAATTACCCGAGCTAATTAATTAAGTTCTGGAGCGTGGTGATAAGTTGTGGGACACAGTGAATTAGTGACTGACATGTGCAACACTTTGCTTTGGCTCCTGAGATAAAAAGGGGAGACACTAACGGGGGAGACAATTCGCCAATTTAACCTCCTTGGATTGGTCAGACAGGGTAAACAGAAGAGGAACATAATATACTTGACTACTTCTACATGAACTTCATAATCACAACCACTTAAAACCCCTTGGGTTACTAATAGCAAATGTAACAATGTAAACATTGTTAGAGGATTGACTGAGGTCAGATGTGGTTGTAGCTGATTGTGTTGAATACACCCACAGAATAAAGAGAGAGCTTGAAGTATTTTGATTAAAAAGGAAGAAAAGAATCTCCTTGACTCCTACATGCATTTAGTCAATCACTTGAAAGGCCTTGCATTATTGGAAACAAACGTGATGACAAACAATTCTACAGGTTTGACAGAGGTCAAAGATTGATCCACTGTAACTGAAGCTGGTTGTGTTTATACTATGTACTGTACTTACAGTTTATACTCTTAGGCCTATAAGTCACACACAAAGGGAAAAAATGACTTCAACAGATCAATCCAAGTCCACACTGTAAACCCTGAATTGTGTTAAGGCAAAGTGGTGTACAATAAATCCAGCATCGCTTCTCGCCTCCTAGATCGACAGATAATTAACAGCAAGCTAGAAGCTAAGACACACACAAAATATTGAAAGTAAAAAAGGCTCTAGTCAAGGCCTACTTCTCCCTGGGCCAAAACTCTGGTTAACACACACAGCAGGAGGCCAATTACAGGTCTCCAGATAGACAAGCGCCATGCTGTGGCAGAACAGAGTATGGAGTAAGATCTAGTCCAGTAGTGCCTATACTGTAATCGTGTGGTGGCTTTATTTGTTATTTACGTTATTAGTGGTTATTGTAACCCAACAGATTCTGAAACAATACGTTTAGACAAATCTTACAAGTCGGCCTAAACTGGGAGGGGACACCAGGTAACTAGGCTGAACCAGGATTCAAATACAGCAGAAGATTTAAATCACAGAGTTGTAAAAATCTTCATTCATTCAGACAGACAAACTCAGTGGTACAGGCAACAACCTCAGGTATCCTCCAATAACACCGACACTCCCTTCAGGTTGTCAGTAGTACAGGCAGGTAATGATCTGGTCTGTCTGCCCCCCCCCCCCCGCCCTCCCTGGCCCTCCCCACTCGCCGTGTGCACCTGGTGGTGGGAGCAGGTAATTGCTATGTGGCGTGGTCACGCTCCACACAGCGCTGGGACGACGTAGACACAGGAGAGAAGACTAGTCTCTCTAACGTGGCTGCCCACTGTGCGCGTGTGTTGAGCTAACACGGTGAGGCTGCTGATTTGTGGGAGGGTGGATCTGTAATCAGCTAAATGACCTCGTTCTAAATGATCTGAACACCGATCTGAACACCTCCACACCTTACACACACAGACAGCCGTGTTGAGTCACACGTCTCACGTGAGTCAACCGTGGTGTGAGTCAACCGTGGTGTGAGTGTTAGTTGAGCATGTGTGTGCGTGCCTCCCAGTGTGTGTGTTAAATGAGTATGCTTGTGTATGTGTGGTACTCACTGCTGCAGTGGTGCTTGTCGACGGCCTCTCCCTGAGTGCTGCTCCCAGCGTTCTCCTCTCCAGCCGGCTTCCTGGTGGTTACCACGACAGCCAGGGAGACAGGAGGCACATCCGGAATCTGGAGGTCTGCAGACAACATACAGGGTCAATAAAAAAAATATGTTTTTTATTGTCACATACACCAGAAAGGCGCAGTGAAATGTGTTGTTTTACAAGGTCAGCCCGTAGCGCACAGACACACACACACACACACACACACACTTCTTCCCGACTCCAGGGCAGAACCATATCAGCCAAGATTAGGTTTTGCTGACGCAACCCAACACCAGGCAATCGAACAGTACAAATGGATACCTTTAGCATCTCTACTGGCACATTAAATATTCACTGCTGTATTCCCTTTCAGCTAGTTGACTTCTGCTCCTAAAATATTAATTTGCGGCGGCTTTGTGTGTGCGTGCGCATCACCGTGAAACGGAGGAAATCAGCAGTGATGTGTGTGACCCTAGAAAACCCCTAGTCTTTGATGAGACTGTGTTTCTAAGACAGGAGACTAAGCCTTAGCAGTTTCAATAATACGGTAGTAAAAAGCTCTTATGTGCTCAGAGTGTATCAGCCTGCACACAACCCATCCTCTCTTTTCCCTCCATCCCCAATTCCTCATTCCACCTCCATCACAAGAGCGGCTTACCTCAGTTATACTCACATGCGTGTTTCTGTTCTGCATGCATGTTCGTACAGGATTATTCATTGATAAATATGTGGTGTGTGTAGATTTGCACATGATCCTGTATGTGTATGTTTGCATGTGTGTGGGTGATTCTGTGTATAGAATCAAGCGGAATGTACATGCATAAGTATGAACATATTGTACAACCAAGTACCTATTACTACCAATACTCTATCTACATTCTCCTTGTGCGTGTACACTAACAAGTGTGTTTGTGCGTGATCGTCTTTCTCTGTGACTATACAAGCTTACATACAGTTGAAGTCAGAAGTTTACATACACTTAGGTTGGAGTCATTAAAACTCGTTTTTCAACCACTGCACAAATGTCTTGTTAACAAACTATAGTTTTGTCAAGTCGGTTAGGACATCTACTTTGTGCATGACAAGTCATTTTTCCAACAATTGTTTACAGACAGATTATTTCACTGTATCACAATTCCAATGGGTCAGACGTTTACATACACTAAGTTGCCTGTGCCTTTAAAAAGCTTGGGAAATTCCAGAAAATGATGTCATGGCATTAGAAGCTTCTGATAGGCTAATTGACATCATTTGAGTCAATTGGAGGTGTACCTGTCGATGTATTTCAACGCCTACCTTCAAACTCAGTGCCTCGTTGCTTGACATCATGGGAAAATCAAAAGAAATCAGCCAAGACCTCAGAAAAAAATTGTAGACCACAAGTCTGATTCATCCTTGGGAGCAATTTCCAAATGCCTGAAGGTACCATGTTCATCTGTACAAACAATAGGACGCAAGTATAAACACCATGGGACGACGCAGCCGTCTCCTAGAGATTAACGTACGTTGGTGCGAAAAGTGCAAATCAATCCCAGAACAGCAGCAAAGGACCTTGTGAAGATGCTGGAGGAAACAGGTACAAAAGTATCTATATCCACAGTAAAACGAGTCCTATATCGACATAACCTGAAAGGCCACTCAGCAAGGAAGAAGCCACTGCTCCAAAACCGCCATAAAAAAGCCAGACTACGGTTTGCAAATGCACATGGGGACAAAGATCGTACTTTTTGGAGAAATGTCCTCTGGTTTGATAAAACAAAAATAGAACTGTTGGGCCATAATGACCATCGTTATGTTTGGGGGAAAAAGGGGAAGTCTTGCAAGCCGAAGGACACCATCCCAACCGTGAAGCACGGGGGTGGCAGCATCATGTTGTGGTGGTGCTTTGCTGCAGGAGGGACTGGTGCACTATTCAAAATAGATGGCATCATGAGGAAGGGAAAAGTATGTGGATATATTGAAGCAACATCAGTCAGGAAGTTAAAGCTTGGTCGCAAATGGGTCTTCCAAATGGACAATGACCCCAAGCATACTTCCAAAGTTGTGGCAAAAGGGCTTAAGGACAACAAAGTCAAGGTATTGGAGTGGCCATCACAAAGCCCTGACCTCAATCCCATTGTGGGCAGTACTGAAAAAGCGTGTGCGAGCAAGGAGGCCTACAAACCTGACTCAGTTACACCAGCTCTGTCAGGAGGAATGGACCAAAATTCACCCAACTTATTGTGGGAAGCTTGTGGAAGGCTACCTGAAACGTTTGACCCAAGTTAAACAATTTAAAGGCAATGCTACCAAATACTAATTGAGTGTATGTAAACTTCTGACCCACTGGGAATGTGATTAAAGAAATAAAAGCTGAAATAATTCACTACTATTATTCTGACATTTCACATTCTTAAAATAAAGTGGTGATCCTAACTGACCTAAGACAGGACATTTTTACTCTAATTAAAATGTCAGGAATTGTGAAAAACTGAGTTTAAATGTATTTGGCTAAGGTGTATGTAAACTTCCGACTTCAACTGTATGAATAAATCAACATTGGATCCCATTAGAGTCTAGTTAGGTATTGACCAACCACCCTGGAGCAGGCGAACATACTGTAAACTAGTGGAACATTACAAGTTAATGCATAGTACACAGCCTTAGCAGTGGTGTAAAGTAAAAATACTTTAAAGTACTAAAGTCGTTTTTTGGGTATCTGTACTTTACTATTTATATTTTTGACTACTTATACTTTTCTACATTCTTTAAGAAAATATTGTACTTTTTACTCCATACATTTTCCTTGACACCCAAAAGTACTTGTCAAATTTACGCACTTATCAACCAAACATCCCTGGTCATCCCTACTGCCTCTGATCTGGCGGACTCGTTAAACACACACGCTTTGTTTGTAAATGTCTGAGTGTTGGAGTGTCCCTGGCTTTCCGTAAATAAATAACAACAAGAAAATGGTGCCATCTGGTTTGCTTAACATAAGGAATTTGAAATGATTTATACTTTTGATACTCAAGTATATTTTAAACCAAATACTTTAACTCAAGTAGAATTTCACTGGGTGACTTACCTTTTAATAGAAAATGACTCAAGTCAAAGTATCTAACTTTATTCAAGTATGACAGTTGGGTACTTTTTCCGCCACTGAGCCTTAAGCTAAAGCAACACTTTCTGGCAATCCTACATGCAAGGAACGTGTGTGTGTGTGTTCCTCACCCCTCTTCCTGCGTGACTCCTTGATTTCCTCACACATGCGGTTGAACTCTGGGTCGAGCTCCGAGGCCAGCATGGCGTGCGCCGTGTCCTTCAGACTGCACGCTCTGTGGCGGATGATCTTATCTGGAGGGAGAGAACACATTCTGTCACTAATACACGCGCACATGCACTCAATTATGTATTGGCATTGTAGATACATTATATCTACAGATTCAATTACTTAGGCCTGAAGAATCATATGACAGATATTAATTCGGGCCTACGAGGTTTATGCCCTGCCATCGTTCTCTCCCTGCCTCTGCCCTTCACAAGCACACCCTCTGCTGGCCACAACACAAACTACTGGATGTGTCCCTGCCTGGCCTCCAACACCGGGAGCAAGGGATTATTGGTCTCTTACTGTTTGGATGCAGACAAAATATCTGCCTTTGGTGGTGAATGTAAGGAGACAAACCTCAGGCATACAGTCACTCTCCTCCCTTCTCAGAGACACACATATTGCATACCTAACACACACACACTTCCCTCTAACAAAAAATCTTTATCCTAAAAGCTGGTTGTCAGTGAGTTGAGTGTTTGCACGAGCGCGCATGTATGTGTGTAAACAGACATCCTCCTCTCATTATGCCACACAACCAACAGGTTCAGAAAGAGGGCCAGAGAGGTCGCCATCTGACAGCTTCTAACCACTAATTGGAAGACTGTGTGTGTGTGTGTTTGTGTGTGTGGTACAGTCCTGTACTGTCTGTCAGAGTATGGGGCGACAGGGTGCAGGGCGAGTGTTGAGTGGAGGTCTGTACCCTTATCGAACCCCGTGTCACCTCTGTCGAGAGCTGACAAGGACATTCTGCCACCTACTTTGTGTTATGTGTAAACAGTGTTTTGCTGCGAGTTTGAAAATGTTTGGGTGTTTTCCTCTAGAGTGGTGGAGCTGGTTTGTTTGTGAATGCGGGGTTTACACTGTGTTGAGCGGATAGATTTAGTTTTCTAACTTAATGAAGTTAGAGGAAACAAGGCAACAAGACCTTCCTTCAAGACAGCAGAGTACAGCCTCGGCTTTTACTGCAAACAGGAGGAGGAGAAATGGAAGAGAGGAGTGGAGGAAAGGAGGAAGAAGAGAAGAAAAAGAAAGAATAGGAAGAGAAGGGGACTATTCGGAAGACAAAGGAAGAGGACAGAACACAAAATGTATTTTTCAGTGTCTCAGAGCTCACAATGGGGAGGGGCCTTTAGTGCATCATTTGTGGCCACTGCAATCAAACAAAGGACCTGGGCCTTCCGCCTGCCAAATCACAGATATGATTTATTCATCCATGTGTGAGCTCATGTGTATAAAGCTGCATTTAAATCAAATTGTATTTGTCACATGCTTTATAAACAGGTGTAGACCAACAGTGAAATGCTTACTTACAGGCCCTTCCCAACAATGCAGAGAAATAAAAGAAATAATAGAAAACAATATTTTCTTTAAATTAAAAAAAATACACGAGTAACAATAACTTGGCTATATACATGGGGTACCGGTACAGAGTCGATGTGCAGGGGTACGAGTTAATAGATGTAGATAAGTAGATAACTAGGAATAAAGTGAAGAATAATAAACAGTAACAGCAGGGCATATGAGACGAGTGGAAAAAAGTGTCAATGGCGATAGTCAGGTAGCTATTCGGTTAACCATTTAACTGCGCAACAAGCAGTGAGAACTAAACTAAAGGAGGTTTCTTTGGCCCACAGATGTACAGTATCCCAGGGAGATGGGACAAAGAGGCTCCCTGAGAAATACAACGTCCAGTTTAATTGAATGCTGTCGGGTCGCTAGGCTTCCATTTATATGGCTTTCAATTAACGCCACAGCATACGATGGGAACTTGAGTTCTTACCGTTTTTCCCACTACATTCATTCCAACTGCTTATGAATGATTCATAAGCCTAAATCCATTCCTACAACCTTCACTTTCATTTAAACACCAACACAGCCTGCGTGTTTAAATAATGCATGTTATTCTAATCGATTAGATAACACCTTTTCGTAAGTGACAACCCCTGCTATATTCAACTGTGTGGGAGTGTAGGTTTCAGTGTTTTCCCATAAGTACACAGAGTAGCCAGCCAAATTGGGCAGAACAAGCTCTATTATGGTGTTTCTACGGTACATTCCAATGCCTTGAATCCATCCGAAACACACAGCTAAATTATTGAATACTGTAACGACTTTACCTCTCAAATTGGTCAAACGAATTGTGGTATTGAGTAGAAAGAAATTGCTTTACAATTTAAAAAAATCTTCTTTTTTTTAATTCAGTGTGTTTTTTTTTGTTATCGTCCAGGCCTAGATGATCAGGACTGTCTTTCAAATAAGATAACCTTTAACATAAAACCTGTCTTCTCTTTAGATTAAAGTCATATTTACAGTTTTATTGCAAGATATGAATTGCCAATGTTTGTTAGTTTATTGTGTCAAAAAGAAGAAAAAAAGGTTGTGTTCTGTCAAGAGAACATGGACTGATTCCCTGTTGAGAAACAATACATAATTGTAAGAAAATGGATTTAAAATTGCTAAAATGTTTAGGGGGAGGACCCCCCGCCAGATTGTGTACCGCCACTTTTATACAAAGTCAGTCGCCAATGAATGGACCTACAGGTATGATTGAAGAACGAAGCCAGTGTTAAACATGGGCTTTGCTACACAGAAAGCAGCAGATGACTGATCCATTTTTACACTCAAATCAGTAGGCCCATATCCATACCTTTAATAATATCATTAGCTTTAATAACCTTGCAAAAGAGCTGTTCGTTCTCAAAAAACTCAGCATTAAGCTACACTGACGAGTCACTTTAGCGGTCACTAGCAAGTCTTGACATGGGCTTCGAATTCAAAAAAAGACTGGTGCACTTCACAAAATAGATGGCATCATATTGAAGCATCATATTGAAGCAACATCTCAAAACATCATTCAGGAAGTTAAAACTTGGTCGCAAATGGGTCTTCCAAATGGACAATGACCCCAAGCATACTTCCTAAGTTGTGGCAAAAGGGCTTAAGGACAACAAAGTCAAGGTAATGGAGTGGCCATCACAAAGCCCTGACCTCAATCCAATAGAAGATTTGTGGGCAGAACTGAAAAGGCGTGTGAGCAAAGAGGCCTACAACCCTGACTCCATTACACCAGCTCTGTCAGGAGGAACGGGCCAAAATTCACCCAACTTATTGTGGGAAGCTTTTGGAAGGCTACCCGAAACATTTGACCCAAGTTAAACAATTTAAAGGCAATGCTACAAAAAACTTCTGCCCCACTGGGAATGTGATGAAAGAAATAAAAGCTGAAATAAATAATTCTCTCTTCTATTATTCTGACGTTCCGCATTCTTAAAATAAACTGGTGATCCTAACTGACCTAAGACAGGGAATTTTTACTATGGTTAAATGTCAGGAATTGTGAAAAACAGAGTTTAAATGTATTTGGCTAAGGTGTATGTAAACTTCCGACTTCAACTGTGTGTGTGTGTGTGTAAAATAAAGGGAACACTTAAACAACACAATGTAACTCCAAGTCAATCACACTTCTGTGAAATCAAACTGTCCACTTAGGAAGCAACACTGATTGACAATAAATTTCACATGCTGTTGTGCAAATGGAATAGACAACAGGTGGAAATTATAGGCAATTAGCAAGTGGCCTGCTGGAGGTCATTTTGCAGGGCTCTGGCAGTGCACCTCCTTGCACAAAGGCGGAGGTAGCGGTCCTGCTGCTGGGTTGTTGCCCTCCTACGGCCTCCTCCACGTCTCCTGATGTACTGGCCTGTCTCCTGGTAGCGCCTCCATGCTCTGGACACTACGCTGACAGACACAGCAAACCTTTTTGCCACAGATCGCATTGATGTGCCATCCTGGATGAACTGCACTACCTGAGCCACTTGTGTGGGTTGTAGACTCCGTCTCATGCTACCACTAGAGTGAGAGCACCGCCAGCATTCAAAAGTGACCAAAACATCAGCCAGGAAGCATAGGAACTGAGAAGTGGTCTGTGGTCACCACCTGCAGAATCACTCCTTTTTTGGGGGTGTCTTGCTAATTGCCTATAATTTCCACCTGTTGTCTATTCCATTTGCACAACAGCATGTGAAATTTGCATGTCAATCAGTGTTGCTTCCTAAGTGGACAGTTTGATTTCACAGAAGTGTGATTGACTTGGAGTTACATTGTGTTGTTTAAGTGTTCCCTTTATTTTTTTGAGCAGTGTATAGATACAGTGTGGAGAACAAGTATTTGATACACTGCCGATTTTGCATGTTTTCCTACTTACAAAGCATGTAGAGGTCTGTCATTTTTATCATAGGTACACTTCAACTGTGAGAGACAGAATCTAAAACAAACATCCAGAAAACCACATTGTATGATTTTGAAGTAATTCATTTGATATATCAGCTGATGTAAGAAGGGCTATATAAATACATTTGATTTGTAATCAAGTTGTGAATATCCAACGGAGATTGTCAATAGTATATACAGTAAATGTTGTGGCGAATTAAAACAAAAGATTAGAGGGCTGTGGCCTCCCTGTGAACAGAAGTTATGTTTTGTCTGTAATTAAAACCTTTTTGTTGCTGATTAAGATTTAGTATAGGGAAAACTAACTAAATGTTTATTTTAGGAAAGGATTAAATGTTTCATAGGTGGTTTCCTTGGGAGAGCAGATAGTGAAATTCTGCAGTTCTATTAAGTATAAAGGTACCCAGATCAGGCCGTAAAAGGTGCTCCCAATTAAGTAAGTCCTGGCCATTTGTTTACTTTTGCCCTACGTTTTACCACACCCACCAACACATTATGAATATTTGTTAGTGGGGTCAATACAGTGTCTGATTTATTGCGGGGAATTATTTTATTTGGTTTTAGTAGGATCTTCACGGGTTAGAAACGATGCACCTTAAATTGCACACAAATAAAATGTAGTAAAGTATCCATTGTCCGAATTTTGGTTACACAAGATCTCCTGACAAGAAATGTACTGAAAAACTCAATGTAAACCTGGTACACAATGTTTGAAATGTCTTTAAATACACACACACCCCCTCCATGTGTACCTGAGGGTTCCTTGTCAGGGTTGTACTCCAGGGCATTGCTGCAGATGAGGTCTATGTCCACCAAGAAGTTCTTGGCCGTCAGGTATTTATGGGTGTCGATCTTGGTCATGACCATAGATAGATCCATAGGCTGAATAATCACCTCCAGGTAGTCTGACACCTGAGAAGGAGGGGAGGGAGAAAGTCCATTTAAACTGGTGCAATTCACTCCATTTAATTCAAAATCAGTTAAGAGGAATCGGTCCAGCAGTGTCAATTCTCTAGAAGCAGTGGAATACTCAGAGGCGAGAGGGTGAGGGGACACGACTCAAATAATGACGCAACCTCCCTAGGGTACCTCATTCCTTTTTTTATCATTACTGTATCTAGCGAGGTATACTGTGATATCTAGTATCTACATCATCACGCAGTCTCTGTGTTGTTACCCACCTCCTCGATGTCGACAGGTTTGCTGAAGATGTTGAAGCGTTTGTCTACGGCGAGGCGCTTGGTGACGTCCCTGAGGAATAGACGCAGTTCTCTCAGAGTGTTCTCCTCCTGGTCGGCCAGACGAAGCTGTTCCTCGGGGGAGAGAACCCTGGGGCCAGGGACCTCCGCTACCGGAAGCACCTCCTCACACCGCAGGGCTAACGAGATAAGAGGATAGAGAGTAGGTGAGTGCGTGTGTTTGAGAGCGTTCTCCTCACCTTCTGGGCTACACTGCTTCTCAGGGAAAAGCGGACTGGGGCCTGAAGCCTGCACTACTGGTAGGACCTCAGCATGACAAAAAGCAAGTGATGTGAGAAAGGTTGTGTGTGTGTGTCTGTTAGAGAATGTGTTCTCCTCTGAATCTTCTACTCTAGGTTGATCCTTGTGGGAGAGGTGAGACACACTCAGGCGGGGGGGGGGGGGGGCATCAACTTCTTTCTAAACAAATCAACAAATGAACAAAAACCCTGAACCCCCAGTCTCTGGCCTAAAGAGAGTGATGCGGTTGCTCAATTCCCGAATCAACCCCTAACCACCTGGGCACTCCTGTCAACCTGAAATTATTGGAACAGGAAGAGGGAGAAGGATTTGACTGTAATACAGTATTTGCTTTATGTAATACCCAGACTCTCGCTTAATTAAAATACCTATCCAGTTAGATCTACAATTAGATCTGCTGCTGATAGTTATTAGTAGCCTACCAAACTTGCTAACAGCCAGTCGCTAACGGCTGGTACTCAGCACACTATTGTCCTTCTAATCCCTCAGACATCAATATAAATGCAATAAACAAATCAAACTTCATGAGAGCCCTGGCATTCAGAGTTTGAGCGGATCACCTGTTGCAGCAGAGAACGCTCCTCATAGCTGGTTGATGCATTGAATGACAGTGTTCCTATAAGCCCATGTTGCACAACATTTCTATAGGCCAGTGGTCACCAACCGGTCGATCACGATCGACTGGTCGATCTCCAAGGCATTCCTAGTCAATCACCAAACATTTCTGTAAAAAAAAAAAAAAAAAAAAAGGCTGCCTTTCCTTTAATTTATTCAACAACAAAAAATTGCCGCTGTTGGCGGTAGGTGCACTTGATTCAGCAGCCCTAGCGCCGGGAAGACAAGTGTTCTCATTTTGAAACATTTGATGTGTCTGAAGGTAGAACTCCACCTACCCTGCAGGCCCAGAGAGCAAATCAAGTGCACCTATCAAGGCCTATCACCGGCCAATCAGTTAGCTCAGATAACCGTGTCTGCACAGTTTCCTCGAGCCATAGACTAAAAAGAAGCCTCAAATGCACAGCAAAGTTGATACTGTGAGATGTCCACTTTTAATTCCATGACTAGAGACTTAACGAAAACAGCAAAGAGCTGCTGTTTACGAGTAAGTTCATGTTTAAGTTGTTAGTCAACACTTTGTTCAACACTTATAAGCCATAAAATGTGCATTCTCACTACATCCACTCAAGCTACACCAAGAACTGCAGAAGCAATGAATGAGCATAGCAGTGTTTCGATAAGCTTGCGTTGAAGCGGCTTCTCTCTTAATACCGAGGAATATTTCACTCTCTCTGGTCATAGGAGTAACAACATGAATTGGTGCATGAAGCAGAACTAATGCAGTGCGACTTGAGTTTCACCATCAGCTGGAAGACTGTCCCCTTATCTCAGCAGATGGAGAGGGGGGGGGTAAGTAGGATGAGAGGCAGCTTCACCGCTGCTCCCTCCCTCCCCTCAGACTGACAATCAGACGCAGGCCTTCAGTCCAGTAATTATTATTTTTGTATGAATTATGCTTAGCTGTGCCTCACGTAATAGAACAAATTATCTATTACCAGTGTGATCATCATATACCTAAAATTGAAATACATTTTTTAAATGGTCTGAGATGAACAACATTGGCAGGGCATTTCAAGCATAGCCAATAGGCATATGCAGTGATAAGTGTATTGGGCCTACAGCCTACTGCACAAACCTCATTGCTACATAATCGTTTTTAATTGGTTAACGTTGCATAAGTTTCCGTTTTACAAGTCACGATAAAAATACAAATCTGAGCGGTAGATCTCGGTTTGCATTCGACTCAGAAAGATATCTTGACTCAAAAGGTTGGTGACCATTGCTATAGGCTATGCAATTGCGTGAGAAAACAGAGTTTTGATGGCCTCTTAAAAAGAAGAGGACACCATCAGCTTTCTATAGGCAAGGTGTACTATATTTATTTCTCAACTTTCCTAATATTAAGCAAATTGCTTCGCTTTACAACCGGAGTAGCCTACCTGGCTTGCATGAAAATGAACTGTGGGAAAAGCACTGCCCCGGTTCTAATAAGTGCATAATAATTGCCCATTTTAAACTAATTTCACACATATTATTTAGTATATGTAAAGACAAAATGACATTGAGAATATTATCACTTGTGAAGGATGCCCAGCGTGCGGAATCTTGAGAAAAAAAAGGGCATGCATCCCCCCGTCTTTTCAAATCATAGTCGGCCTATATGTTTTGATAAGGTTTGTATCACAACTAACTAAAGTGGCCCGAGACCCCTGAAACAGTTGGATTCTAGAGAGCCTTGTGAAACATGTGTTCTTATAAGCTCAGTCATTGCGCAATCGCAGGTGAAAACAGTTTTGACTGGCCACTATTTAAAAGAGGATTCCAGCTTTCTCGTGCTGCTAAAGTTAATGCTAAATTCTAGAAATTAAGCACATTAATCCGCTTTACAGCAGTACAGCCTACCTGGCCTATTGAAAACTTTAACCTCCATTCGCTATTCGAGTGCAGGGTACGGATGACGTTTCTTTGTAGGGGCCATTCTACATGAAAATAATTCCACACATACAGTACCAGTCAAAAGTTTGGACACACCTACTCATTCAAGGGGTTTTCTTTATTTTCACCATTTTCTACATTGCAAAATAAGTGAACACATCAAAAATATGAAATAACACATATGGGATCATGTAAAGCAGGGATACCTAGTCAACTGTACAACTGAATGTCTTCAACTGAAATGTGTCTTCCACATTTAACCCAACCCCTCTGAAACAGTGGGAAAAAAACACTGCCAAAAATCGACATCCACGTCTTCTGCGCCCGGGGAACAACGGGTTAACTGCCTTGCTCAGGGGCAGAACGACAGATTTTTACCTTGTCAGCTCGGGGATGCGATCTAGCAACCTTGTGGTTACTGGCCCAACGCTCTAACCACTAGGCTACCTGACGCTTAAGAGGGTGTGAACGATGCTGAATGGGTGTAGACAAAGGGTTCTCCAATAGTAGTACCATAACAGTCAAGGTCATTTTCTCAAAAGTGAGTTTACAAGTTTATCAACTTTCAAAGCAAAATTACTTTCCCATTGTTCCTCAATTGTGGTGTAATTTTGTAGCTCTGAGTCAATACTTTTATCCAATGTAAAAAAAAAAAAAAAAAAACACAATTTCAAATTTTGCTACATAAGACCGATTTGAGCCACAAATTGTTTGTTGAAATTATCCTTTATTTTATTCAGCTATGTTCAATTGTATTCATAATACTAAAAAATAATGCCACGGAATTCTAAGCAAATCTTGTCTGCTAAATGAACTTGTAGCCAGGGCCCCTCATAGCCAGGGCCAAGCATAAGGACAACTCAGAATATGCTGTTCTGTTCTTCTGAAATAGGCTAGATTTTCTTCCTATCATGTTTCTTTGGACCTAAAATAAATAATGGATTTAATGTGATGGTGTAGGCTATATTAAATGGATTTATTTGACTTTTTAAAATGTAGATCTTCCAAAGGTCTGCATCAGTGGCTTTGTAGGCTGTGTGGAAGCCGGAGATGCAAAACGTGTTTATGTTAATGTTCAATTACCGTGAGACCACCAGTTATTTGCATGACAATCACCGACTGACAAAATGTCATGACTGCTACAGCCCTAGTTGGGGATTCAGCACAGTCTAGTTGTTACACACTGTGCTCCCTCTCCCTTTGCCTCTCCTCTTCTGGTCCACTAGCCCCAGGCGCCTTCCAACATTGTTAGCCCTGCTTCACATTAGCATCATCGTCCATGAGTGTAATCATAGGTAACTGAGCTCGGTTCATAGCGGGCTCCCTCTCTCCCACTTGAATCTCCCCAGCCTTCCCCTGAACTCCCCACCCCTACAAGCAGCCTCTGATGGAAGTAGGGCTGCTGTTTTATTCACGGGGAACCCCCGAAGAGAGGAGAGAGCTGGGACCCCTGCCTCACATCAATAAGGCTATGCGAGCCGCGTGTGTCCGAATACGTGTGTGTATGTGTGGGACCCCTGCCTTGCATCAATGAGGATGCTGCAATCGCCGTTGCTTGCTGTATTTCCATTTGAAAGCGGAGTGCCATCATGGAAGCCCCGGTGGACCACTCTCTCACACTGAGAAGGAACAGATGGAAAGGGAGGTTGGGGAAGAGAATAGTTAGGTGAATGATAGGGGGAAATGGAGGGGAGAGTATGGAGGGATGAGGGAGTGGAGGAGAGAGAGTTTGAAAGGAGAGTATGGTAGCAGGAGAGATGGGGAGAGCGCCGTGGAGTACTACAGGAAGCTATGGAAGTCATGGCGTTCCTACTAGTCCGCCCACATTCAATTATCTAGGAATGTATGTTTTTCAAGTGAAGCAAAAATCTAGCGATGATTCAACAGCTCAGAGAATTGAGTTGTACGGTGGTTACTGCGTTTGAGCAATGTGTGTGTCAGGAGAGGGGCACTGTCTGCGGGGTTGCTAACAACTGAACGCATCTGGCTTTCAGGGGAAATGGAGAAAGCCTGACTTCCGCTTTAAGACGTTAAAACTTCTTGCCACTATAGGGGGTGCTGTTTCGCATTAGCATAATTTGCTCTACGATTAAACGGCTTCCTACTCAATTCTTGCTCGTACAATATGCATATTATTATTATTATTGGATAGAAAACACTCTCTAGTTTCTATAGCCGTTGGAATTTTGTCTCTGAGTGGAACAGAACTCCTTCTACAGCACTTTTCATGACAGGGAGTCAGATTTCAGACATCTTGGCCCCTGATCTGGGGTCGGTTTAAAGGTCCCTGTAAATGCTATGGAGAAACAGACACTGCTTACGTCTTCCCCTGGGTGTCAGTACGTGGTGACGCTTTGAATGGAGTCGATTGCGCAATCAGGGCCTGTATAAAACAGCAAATACCGGAAGTAGCTTCCCTTTGCTGCCTGCGCCTGACGCACGAAGGACGTCGGACTCGCCTCCTTCCAACCTGTTGTTTAGCCAGTAATATTTCTCCGGTCATGTTTTTACTCGTTATAGGTGTTAAAAACATCATAAGGTAGTTAATTTAAACCGTTTTATAGCAATTTATATCCGTTTAGTGCGATTTTGAGGCATTTCTTTCTGAGACACTTTGAACCGCTGGGCACGTTTCCAGTTCATGCCGAACGTTAGTGGGCATTTCCACATGGCAAGAGGACAGCTTTCGACCAAAAGAAGATTAGACCCAAGAAAGGATTCATTGCCCAAGATTCTGATGGAAGAACAGCTCATAGTAAGAACAATTTATGATGATAAATCGTGTTTCTGTCGAAAAATGTTAAACGCTTATGCCGCCATTTTGTTTTGTATAGCTTCGCTTGGCGCAACCTGTATTGAAAAGTAAGGATAATTTAAAAAATGTAATTCAGCGATTGTATTAAGAATTAAATTGTCTATCAATCGCTGTCCACCCTGTATTTTTTAGTCAAGTTTATGAGTATTTATGTATAAGACTAGATCACTGTCTAATATGGCGCACGACATTTTCTGACCAGCTGGGCTACTTTTCTCATTGTCTAACCATGATTTTGGTGGCTAAATATGCACATTTTCGAACAAACTCTATATGTATGTTGTAATATGATGTTACAGGAGTGTCATCGGAAGAATTCTGAGAAGGTTAGTGAAAAAATTAATATATTTTGGCGATGATAACGATATCGCTCTCTTTGGCTTGAATCAATGCTCGGGTAACGTTTGCACATGTGGTATGCTAATATAACGATTTATTGTGTTTTCGCTGTAAAACACTTAGAACATCTGAAATATTGTCTGAATTCACAAGATCTGTGTCTTTCCATTGCTGTGAGTTGTGTATTTTTAAGAAATGTTTTATGATTAGTAATTAGGTAATACACGTTGCTCTGTGTATTTATTCTAGTCGAGTTGTGATGGTGGGTGCAATTGTAAACTATGATTTCTACCTGAAATATGCACATTTTTCTAACAAAACCTATCCTATACAATAAATATGTTATCAGACTGTCATCTGATGAGGTTTTTTCTTGGTTAGTGGCTATCAATATCTTTATTTGGCCGAATTGGTGATAGCTAGTGGTGGAGAGAAAAAATGGTGGACAAAGAAAAATGGTGTATTTTGCTAACGTGGTTAGCTAATAGATTTACATATTGTGTCTTCCCTGTAAAACATTTTAAAAAACAGAAATGATGGGTTTATTCACAAGATCTGTATCTTTCATCTGGTGTCTTGGACTTGTGATTTAATGATATTTAGATGCTACTATTTAATTGTGACGCTATGCTAGCGATGCTAATCAGTGTGGGGGGGGGGGGGTGGGGGGTGATCCCGGATCCGGGGTTGAGGCTCGTGAAAGGTTAACAAGGCGACACTCCATCTTAACCATTCCACATTTACTGGATTGGTTCAACAGTGCAGAGAAGAGAACCTCCCATGACAGTTTTATTTGTTCATCGTCAGGACCAGAAAGAAAGAAATGCCGCTCAGGAGTTTCTTTTTTGCCTGCTACTTTAGGTTAGGAGAGAGAAAACATAAAGGCGAGAAAAATCTAAGATGAAAATGACTCTTTTCTCTCAGCACCCCACTGAGAACGGTGTCAGGACAGCATTGTAAAAGCTTGGTTAGAATATGATACAGTATTACACGTGTGTGTATGTGCGTGTGTGATATCCTGTGTGTCTGTGTGCATGCTTGTATGAATTCATAGTACCTTTGTGTCTCCTGTGGGATGGCGCTCTAGCAGCCTGTACCAGTAGCAGGTCCATGAAGAACCTTCGTCTGTCCTCCTCTCCAGGTGAAGACAGACTGACCACCTCCCCGTACATCGTCTGGAACATCAACTTCACCTGGGAGAGACAATAAGAACCATATGAACAAAAACAGTAGAACCGGCTCATTTACGCGATAGCCAATGGATGTGTGTCTGGTGTACGGAATCACAAGAATCTTCTTGGATTTGCCTAGACTTTATTGAAGTAATATTGATGTTTTGAAGAGCTAAGCCAATGTAATATTGACGACAGTTTTGTTGTAATTTTCAGAAGTAGCAGCAGACAGGTGTTCAATTAAGTTAGTACGGCAGTGCTTTCAACCTATTAAACAAAGGTTCGCCCACGTCGTCCCAAATTAAATATGAGAGCATGTTCTATAAATAGCAGTGTGACCAATTTGATCACATATGAAACAAAATATTTTGCTGTGATACCTGGAGTTGAATTTACAGGTTTTTAGAAAGTGCAGGACAAGCCATTCAATCAGGATGTGTTATCGGACAGCTAGATACCTACTTACCTTTTGGAAGCTAATAAATTGCATTTATTTAAAATATGAGACATAATAATTGTAATCAGAAGATACTATTAAACATGTACATTTGATTGGTAACAGAATAAATAGCAATAGAATAAGTGCAGAATAAATAATGCTGTAATTGTAAATTGTACATCCAAGGTAGGCTACTGCCCCTTTAAGAGCTAAAAAAGATTTCGTACCCCATGTCTTTTGTACCCAAATATGTTGTCTTCTCACACTATTCAATCTCCCCAATCAATAAACAGCTTATGAAGCGTGAAAACATCTAGGAGCAACAACGGCTCAGTCGTGAAGTGGTAGGCCACATAAGCTCACAGAATGGGACCGGTAAGTGATGAAGCAAAAAAGTTGTCTGTCCTCGGTTGCAACACTCGCTACCGAGTTCCAAACTGCCTCTGGAAGCAACATCAGCACAAAAACTGTTCGCCGGGAGCTTCATGAAATGGGTTTCCATGGCCGAGCAGTCAAGCCTAAGATCAACATGCACAATACCAAGCGTCGGCTAGAGTGGTGTAAAGCTCGCCGCCAATTGGACTCCGGAGCAGTGGAAATGCATTCTGTGGAGTGATTAATCACGCTTCACCATCTGGCAGTCCGACGGACGAATCTTGGTTTGGCGGCTGCCAGGAGAACACTACCTGCCCGAATGCATAGTGCCAACTGTAAAGTTTGGTGGAGGAGGACTAATGGTATGGGGCTATTTTTTATGGTTCCGGCTAGGCCCCTTTGTTGCATTAAGATTTCCCTTCACTGCAACTGTATACAATGACATTCTAGACGATTCTGTGCTTCCAACTTTGTGGCAACAGTTTGGGAAAGGCCCTTCCCTGTTTCAGCATGACAATGTCCCATGCACAAAGCGAGGTCCATACAGAAATGGTTTGTCGAGATCGGTGTTGAAGAACTTGACTGGCCTGTACAGAACCCTGACCTCAACCCCATCAAACACCTTTAGGGTGAATTGGAACGTGGACTGCGAGCCAGGCCCATCATCAGTGCCTGACCTCACTAATGCTCTTGTGGCTGAATGGAAACAAGTCCCAGCAGCAATGTTCCAACATCTAGTGGAAAGCCTTCCCAGAAGACTGGAGGCTGTTCTAGTAGCAAAGGTGGGGGGGAACACCATATTAATGCTCGTGATTTAGGAATGAGATGTTTGACAAGCAGTTTTCCACATACTTTTGGTCGTGTCGTGTAGTTTGTACTAGCATTCAAAGTGGTTTTGAATATACTGACTCAACAAGACAAACAACCTCAGTTGGGCCAAAAGGTCATGACATTTCAGGGGGGTCATTCAAAGGTCACAGCCGAGTAAGCTCAAGTTACCGACCTGGTATTGAACCCCGGTCAGTGACAGGACTAGAGACCACGTTAGCCAACTGAGCTAAAGCCTAGGTTTTAATATTGGGAGCTAAGAGAAGTCTTCAGGTCTCAGGAAAGGTTACTCATCTGGCAGGCATAGTTAAACGACTGTATAGTACACAACCCTAGACTTCCAATCACTGTGCAGAATACATTGAGGGCGGGCTCACACAGCTTCTATTCCACAGCCTGCTGTTCACTTCCTACCATGCCTTCCTCAGTTCCACACACTGATCCTCGTTCTTTGACAAGTTTGTTTTCTCCGTTCACCCTCTGTTCTCCGGTCTTTCTTGGCCCATCCTGGGCCAGAGATTCCTTGAAAGGAGAAAACGAGGGAAGGAGAAAGGGAGCATGGCAGGCAGGGAGAAAGGGAGACAGAGCACAGCACACACCAGCTAATGATTTTACTCCAGCATGGTCAAGGCTGTAGGGTATGGAGGGATGGGTGGAGTGAGAGAGGGATGAACAGAGGAGAGGGAGGGAGTAGAGGGCTCTCTGGCTGAGGAGCAGTAGAGCAGAGCAGTAAAGCCAAGCAGAGCATCTACACTGCTCTGGAAGAATAACCAATCCTCTGGTCTGCTAAATTACAAAAAGCTATTTATGTCTCCCTAATTTTCTTTGCTTCCCCAGCCCTCTCCCTGCGTAATTCTCGCCTTCCCTCTTCTTGCTCCTTCACTCCAGCTCCTCATTTTCTCTATAGAACAAGTGAGAGGGCTGCCACTTAATGAGACTCGTATGAATGGATCCATAAACAAATGTTGAAAAGGGAAAGGGACAATAGAGAGAAGATGATTCGGTATTGCTGATTGTGTGTGGCGTGCTCAATTGCTCCATTGAATTACATCTTGAATATGGCCTCTGCGTCAGCTAAAACATTAGTACAAAGAGAGCAATTACCTTCACGCCCTCTCCAGTCGACATGATTGGAGAGGGCATCCATTGTTTTCTAAGTACCCAAAATGGACTCTTCATTTCACACTTTAAAGGACTCAAACAAAGAAACTAAAACAAAGCGCGTCACTGTCTGTTGCCATTGTTTTCAATGACAGCGGAGATCTATGGTGTCTCTCAGGACTTTACAACAGAGACATATACATGCTGTACTTCAAAAGCAGCTAGTGCTCATTGATTGGTTTATTGATCGGAGATGAACTAATCAATGGTCTCACCCCCATACTTGTGTTGGCTTTACAATCTCTTGAGAATAGAATAGCATGGATTAAGTGAAGAGGTTGTGCCTGCTGTTGATGCGTTTTGAAACACACTTCTGCCATCACCACCACCGCATGCTTCTGCCAGCTCCACGGGTGGGGGATTAGTGTGCGTGCGAGAGAGAGAGAGAGAGAGAGAGAGCGAGCGAGCGACAGGGATGATTCTACAGAGGTGTGACAACGCTGGCAGACCACCAGAACACACACACTGGGACTCGCTCTGCCTCTGAAGCCCAGCTATGAGTCACTCGGATCGGGCACAAAAACCCCCTACAGGCACCTCTAACCCCCAACGTCCATACTTCTACCACCACATCTACCCACCTCTTGCTCGGCTTGAAAGCACCGTGTTCAGCCTCTGAGACCGCTTAACAGACACTAACCACGCCCCACCTCCATTACTTAAAGTACCACCACTCTACCTCCAGCTCACCCACCCTAGCTCCAGCCCAGATGTTGTGAGGGCATGGATCCCTTACATGGAGGATGCATGCACCCAAAGACTTGGTCTCTATTGGTTGGCCTAACTATAGCTAGGCTACTCGTGATGTATTGCTTGTTTCTTTTTTGCATTCGAAGCGCTATGAGATTGCTAGCAACACAAACCCCAAAGCAAATCAGGGGGAGAAAATAGATTTATTTGAGAAGGACAAATTATAGATGTTATGTTGGGAAGCAGATGTTCTGTCTTGCCTGTCCTCAGTTTTTCTCCACAGAACAAAGAAACAGGATGACATTTATAACCCCCCCACCCTAGCCTGGGGTTGACAAATCAGAAGTCCTTGCAGTATAACTGAACCAATGGCCAAATAACAAGTATCCTGCTCCAGACTCAATGTACAGACCAATGAAAACATGGCACACATAGCTCTGAGTTCAGGACTGCTATTCCACAGATTCTAAACAGCTGTTGAACTGAACCAACTATTTCCATTGACAATTCCCTATTGACCATTAGTACTCTCGTCCTCTGCATTGTGAATTTATCTTCAAAATATTCTTACAAGATGATGAAAATCACGATAGAAGATGTAATAAAATATTATTATTATTATTATTATTATTATTATTATTATTATTATGTGCTGGGGACACTGGCAGCTGGGACCACCTGCCTTCCCCCTCTCTCATTCTGTCACTCTCTCGCCATCCGTCGTTCTTTCCCTGCCCATCCCTCTCTATTCCTTCTCTCCCATGCTGGTAGTGTAAGAGTGGTGGTGGTCTGTTGGCTGTGTAGGGATGACACCCCATGTCAAGGAGTGTTGCTGAGAGGACAGCTGTCACCTATGTGTGCCAGAACACCACAACACACTAAGTCCATCTAAACCCAGTGCCAGAACACCCTCAATGTAGACCAATAGACAGACAGAGAGAGAGAGAGACAGGAGAGAGTGTGACAGGAAAGAGAGCGCGACACCAACAGACAGAGCGAGAGAGAGGAGAGAGAAAGAGACAGACAGGGGAGAGACACTGAGCAAGACAGAGAGACGCTATGTGCCCACCGCCCACAAAATGAGGTGGAAACCGAGATGCACTTCCTAACCTCCTGCCAACTGTATGACCAGAGAGATAGACATTTCACATGAAAACAAATCCAAACTCGATAAACTCCCATTTCTATTAGGTGAAGTACCACAGTAGAAATATGTGACCTGTTGCCAGTGGAGCACAAACACCATTGTAAATACAACCTATATCTGTTTATTTATTTTCTCTTACATACTTTAACTATGTACACAGACAATAATATAACATTTGCAATGTCTACATTCTTTTAACTTATTCATTAATGTTGTTTCTTGTCTATTTCACTAGCTTTGGCAATGTAAACATATCTTTTCCACACCAATAAAGCCTTTTGAATTGGGCGAGCGTCACACAGATACAGGGGGGGAGCGAGCGGCACACAGATACAGAGGTGGGGAGCGAGCCGCATACAGATACAGGGGGGAAGCGAGCCGCACACAGATACGAAGGGGGGGGGGGGGGGGGGGGGGGGGGGGGCGAGCGAGCCGCACACAGATACAGAGGTGGGGAGCGAGGGGGGGCGAGCGAGCAGATACAGAGGGGGGGAGCGAGCCGCACACAGATAGAGGGGGAGGGAGGGAGGCGCACACAGATAGAGGGGGAGGGAGGGAGGCGCACACAGATACAGAGGGGGAGGGAGGGAGGCGCACACAGATACAGAGGGGGAGGGAGGGAGGCGCACACAGATACAGAGGGGGAGGGAGGGAGGCGCACACAGATACAGAGGGGGAGGGAGGGAGGCGCACACAGATACAGAGGGGGAGGGAGGGAGGCGCACACAGATACAGAGGGGGAGGGAGGGAGGCGCACACAGATACAGAGGGGGAGGGAGGGAGGCGCACACAGATACAGAGGGGGAGGGAGGGAGCCGCACACAGATACAGAGGGGGGGGGAGGGAGCCGCACACAGATACAGAGGGGGAGGGAGGGAGCCGCACACAGATACAGAGGGGGAGGGAGGGAGCCGCACACAGATACAGAGGGGGAGGGAGGGAGCCGCACACAGATACAGAGGGGGAGGGAGGGAGCCGCACACAGATACTGAGGGGGAGGGAGGGAGCCGCACACAGATACTGAGGGGGAGGGAGGGAGCCGCACACAGATACTGAGGGGGAGGGAAGGAGCCGCACACAGATACAGAGGGGGAGGGAGGGAGCCGCACACAGATACAGAGGGGGGGAGCGGACATTCAACTTACTCTTGAAAGTTGTAATAGTAGAATGCACAAGGTGCAATTTCGAAATTGGGTAGTGCATCAGAAGTTCTCCTTGTCATGTCAGTCACTGCAGACCTTAGAGAGCGATTTATAACGTGTCAACTATTTTGTTGTAATGTTTGAGTCACATTAACACAAAAAAGACAAATAAGCTTTAAACAGCGCTGGTGCTCATAAATATCTAATTTGGTTCTTTCTTTATTCCTATTCTAATCCCCGATGAGCGGACTAACTCAGAGATGGCACTCTGCATAGTCGGAGAAGGGATTGACAGATTTAGGGAGAGAGACAGAAGGAGAAGAGACAAAGGGAGAGGTGGAGTGAGAGGAAATATGATGAAGGACTTGTGTGTGTTTAGCCTACCTCCTGTGGTAGCTGTGTGTAGCACGTCTCTGTGGTGGCGAGGATGAGGAGGGGAGTGAAAGAGGGGATGTCCTGGAGTAGAGAGAAGAAGGTGTTCTTCACCGTGTCGCTGACCGAATCCCACCAATCACAGATGTGGGGCATGAACACCACACTGGGCACGCTCCGACACGCCTCACGGAACACCTGGAACACACACAGCCAGACATCATACATTTGCGATGAGTATATTCTGGCCTAAAACAGATGCAATGATATGTGTGATAGGGGTGTGTGTGTACACATGCATGCGTGTTACCTGAGCGCAGGACTCCTCGGGTGTCTTGGCGCTGACAGAGTAGAGTGTGGGCAAGTCTAGGAGGTGGACAGACAGCTTGTCCAGGTGGTGTAACACAGCAGGGGCCAGGTGAGAACTCTGTCCCGAACCGGGGGGGCCCGCCAGCAGCAGGCGGGGCCGGTACGACGTGGGCTGGTGAAGGGCTGATCTGGAAGGACGAAAAGAGAAGGAGAATCAGCTTCTATCTTTTAAATGTGTTCTTACATTTAAGGTTTGATAAAACTGTTAAAGGACTATAATCTCCATAAATATTTTATTTTATTTGATACCAATATCACAGCAAAAAAAAAAAAAATGTTTGTATTAGACAAAGTCACAATTGCATGTTTCATCATTTTTTTGTACTGGTCCCTCGTGGGAAACAAACCCACAAACCTGGCATCACGGGATAGAAGCTCTGTTTAATCGTTAGGCATCTTTTGAGTTCAACATCATTACATTTGAAATGTTTGAGGTCGACATTTTTTCAGAGACAGTAATGTATACGCATTAATGAATCAATTATACAATCATTTTGACTTTGGTCAAAACAAATCTAACCACATAACGGTAATCATTTATTTGAATGGTAAATCTCTATTGATAAACTGGGTTAATCAAGATGTAGCCTAGACAATACAGGTGAATGCATTGTGTTATTGAGCTTGTTTTGGCTGATTTCATGGGGCTACAGGTGACAATGTTTCCCTTCAATTTGGGACTTATTTAATTGTACTAATCAACAACATATTGCATACTATCACAAAGTACAAGGGTAGTGAATTGTTGTTAGCTTCAGTTGTAAGCTAGCAAGGAAAGTAAGCCTGCAAAGCTGGAAGCTACTGGTGTCTTCGTCCATTGTTAGGTGTTGTAGCCTATAGTATGAGCAGTAATAGTTTCAACATGCCGTGTTGCATTATTCAAGTGTGTCAACTTCAGTGCAGCATGAATGGGGAGCTAACATGATGTAGCCAGGACAGTCTAGAGCAGGGATGGGTAACTTTGATGGGGGTGGGGGCCACAAGAAATCTGAACTGATCATGAGGGGCCTCAGTTGCTCGTAGGTCTGCATACCCAGTTAAGAGTTAATTTTGTGCAATTCTACAAATGTTTGCATGGGACGTAAAGCAAACCTTTGCAGGTTTAAAACAAGTTTATATATATTTAGCCATTGGTGGAGAAAAATTTACTGTTTTACAGTTAATTTCCTGCAATTCTACACATTTTTCAATAGGGAGGGGAGAAATGTTTTCAGTTTTTAATATGATATCTGAGTTGGACTGACTAACAAAATTAATGGGGGCCCCCGGCGGGTAATACGACCATGATTACTACAAGTTTAGATAGCTGGACGCAAGACTAATTTTCACAAGACTAATTTACCAATCTAAAAAATGTTAGCTGACATGGGCTAATTGAGTGACCATCAGTGACTGACAAAAACTGCTGATCAACAACCAAATTTCAATATTGAACCTTGTGTATTGTACTATTCTAACACGCAACAGTAAATTGAGACCGACAGTTCCTAATTTATGTATTTTTAATCCGAGGGCCTTCAAAAGGGGGGACGCGGCACACCCATCCCTGGTCTATAGCTGGCTCTAGCAATGAGTAAGTGGAGCAGGCAATAGGCATGCACGGTGAGCTCGTGCTATAAAGAGGACACCAGCGACGTTGATAGACTTGATCCTCTCAATCTTTATACAACGTGAGACACATGACAGAAGTACCGAAAGTAACAAAGATTCTAGTACTGAACCGTTTTTCATGTTCTAATATTGAAAAAGTACACAAGTTCCAGTATACCGTGAAACACTAATCATCTTTGAACATATTAGCCGTCTATAAGATAAAGTGCCTCTTAGATCGACTTGAATAAAATAGAGAACATTAATCTTCCCTGGCCTGTATTGGGGGCGGCAGGTAGCCTAGTGGTTAGAGCGTTGGGACAGTAACCGAAAAGTTGCTGGATCGAATCCCCGAGCTGACAAGGTAAAAATCTGAGCGGACAAAAACAAATATATATATATTAATGACAGGAGTGAATTGTGGTTTGACTGTCATTCTACCTGTTGCCATAAGGTGGCATTAAAACACGTGGTAGAGGCTAGCTGCGTGTTCTGTAGTCAGACTCACATGGTGAAGTGTAGGAAGGGTGTGTGTGCCGTAGAGGGATGTGTGTGTGTCTTTGGGGATCCCGGCTGGAGGTTGTAGATGGAGGGAGCTGCTCCATCCGTCTCCTCTTCACTGACCTCCTCTAGCAGGTGATTGTCAACGTCTAGCTCGGAGTAAGGAAGGACAGGAGGAAATACTGTCAGTCAGACAAAGTGTGTGTGAAATAAAATGATGTTGAGACATACAAAAATATGGAGGTAATAGATCAAAATGCATATAGGCCTAGGCATGGCCTAATTAACAGGCCTTTCCAGCAAGAATAAAGGCTAGAGAAAGCTCTAGTGTTAGAGGAGACATCATGGTTTATTAGGGAGATAGCACACCTTCCTCCCTAAATGTCTTAACAGGGTTCTAGAGTAACTTTTTCCACTGGTGCTACCAACTTTTTCAGTTGACGGCACCAATGTTTTGCCACTAAACACCAATAATGACCTGACCTGTGTCCCATAATATACCTGCATTCCATACAGAACCAGGCTAATAATGACTAAACATCTTAAATTAGCATGCCCTTGCAGTGCTTGACATTCAGGAAAATTTGCCAGTGGCACACCAGGCCAGTGCCAACTGAAAGATACTGGCCCGAATGAAAAGATTACTGGCCCGGGAAAGCAGATGATGCACACATAATTTAAATGTAATTTAGCGGGCTGAGCAAGATGGATATAGCCCAGGGGTCCCGAATTACATTCATCTGTGGGACGATTTTTCCTTGAGCGAATGGTCGGGGGGAACATAGTTTGAAATCATTTGTAAACTGCAACTTGACGGCAAGAATCCCAAACAGATATAGTATTTGACGAAAACCAAATAATTTCAACCCTTGATTAGCCTACATTGAGATGTGATCACATATGCCTCTATTTATGCATGGGAATCCTTGGGAACAGATTTCCAAAATTAAAATCACACAGAGCTGATTTCCTGGTGATTTTGCAGTCATACATCCAACAATGAAAACGATTTAAAAAATAAATAATAACAATGAGAGAGGACAGACAAAGAGAGAGAGACACACAGAGATGGATACAATGGGTGTTGGGCCAGTATACTTATTAATTTAGCTCTGAAAATAAAAATTGCGCACTGGATGCCTATTGGGGAACCCTGCTATAGCCGATAATGACCAACGTAAGTAAGTAATTACATTTTAACTTGACAATATCATATTTCCATTAATTGTTGGAGGGAAAAAATTACAAAATACAACCTTGCCGCAATCTCAAAAAGGTTGTTATTGTTAGCGATTACAAACAGTAAGTCGACAGTTGTAGGGCCCTATAAAATCTGTTCGATCTTCTGGTAAATTACGTGTTCCCCGTTTAGTTTCTCCAGGTTTCCCTATTTTATCAAGTTTTCACTCAAAAAAACAAACAAAAAAAAAAAAAAATCACACTTTTCTTATAGAAAAACTACACAAATGGGATGTTCTAAGTCCACAACAATGCTTCAACCAAATCAGGAGCCCACTTTTGAGGTCTGGGAAGAATAAATAAAAAGATGGAGGGTGCAGTTGCCCTTTAATTCAACGACACACCTAGCAAGAGGCCGTTGTGTTTGGCTAGCGGTGTTTTTTTACTGTACAATGTAGGCTACATGTGATGGCAGAGTTTGCTAAACAAATGCCCCGCGATGATACAAATCATGATATTCTGCCAGGTAGGCCTACTTCGCAGTCAACATTTAACTGGGAAGGTTTTTGTAAAAGGCTTCAGAAAGTGTTCATTCAAACAGTGCCTGATGAAAGTTTCTACCAATACTTCGAACGAACTTTTCGAAAACCTGCTTTGCCTACCCATTGTTGTTTGAATAAATCCTAGGGAAAAAAGAGCTAATTGTGACCCTAGCTACCAGGAAAGAGAGGGAGAGAGAGGCAAAAGAAGAAAGATAAACATATTACCTCCTCTACTTTCCCTGTGCTGTGTTTCTGCGTGGGGGAAGACTCGGAGCAGGACCTCCAGCACCGTGGCCAGTGTGTTTGCTAGTAGGGGGCGTATGTTGGGGGCCAGGGCTCGGCCTGGAGGAGCCTGGGCTCTCTGGGAAGCTGGGACGATGGTCCGCAGAGCATGGCTGAAGTCCCCAGGCCCCAGCACGATGGTACTGTTGGACACAGATAAGATTGATCAATACTTGATCCAAAAGGGAAATTTAGTGTCCACATATTAAACACATTTAAAGGCTAACTCTAACCGCCACTTAAATCAAATTTTCACTTAGTCATGCTTTGATGTCAATGGGAGAGACTGCATGAATTGTAACTTAAATGGAAGTTAGGATTCACCCCATACAGACAAGACAATTGATTCCAGTCTATTACTATGTTTTTGTTATTCTTTCAGTTTCCTTCTCCTTGGTTACCTGACATCCAGCTGCAGCTTAACACTGCTGCCGTAGATCTGGGGGTAGCAACGCCGCAGTGCCACCAGGGTCGCCTCTGTGCAAAGTGCTTTGATGTCTGCGCCACAGTAACCTGGAACAGGGGAGTGGAGGGGTTAAATGAATAAACCGAAAAAGAAGTAGACTAAACATAAAATGTTGTAGTTGTAAACGTTAATAAAATGTGAGTTTGTCTCCTACCGACACATTTCTCAGCCAGCTCATTTACAAACTGTTCAGCCAGTCTAGGATTCCAGTCCCGCGTGTGGATCTCAAGGATTTGTCTTCGGGCCTAGAGAATAATACAAAGAGAGAGAGAGACAGACAACACCGACAGACAAAGAGCGAGAGAAATATAGGGATGGAGAGAAAAAGAAAAATATGTCTATAAAAAAAAAATCGACCCTGCTCACACATTTAAGTCATTTAGCAGACGCTCTTATCCAGAGCGACTTACAAATTGGACAAGTCAGTTAAGAACAAATTCTTATTTTACAATGACGGCCTAGGAACAGTGGGTTAACTGCCTTGTTCAGGGGCAGAACGACAGATTTGTACCTTGTCAGCTCGGGGATTTGAACTTGCAACCTTTCAGTTACTAGACCAACGCTCTAACCACTAGGCTACCCTCACACCACAGTGGGTTTCTGATCAGCAAGGTCTCTCTCTGCTGAGGTCTGCCGGCTGAGTGTCTCTGTATTTGTGTGTCTCTCTGCTGACAGAAGCAAACAGACTGGGCTTTGATTATTCAGAATCTCACTGTGAGGGCAAACGACAGGAGTCAACCAATTAGACAGCTCAACGGGTAGAGGGGATTGCTATGCACCGCTAGGCTGGGACTCGCACACAGTCAGTCACTCACAAACACACACCACTGGGGTTGGACTACACAAGTAGCTGGGCTGGGACTGACAAACCCACACACACACACACACAACTGGGCTTTGACTGACACATGCAGACAAACCACTAGGCTGGGACTAATGTGTGTTGTACACGCTCACCCAGACGCACAGGAGCGGCTGGAACACACACTGAAAGGATAAAACTCCAAAAACATATACTGAACAAAAATATAAACAACATGTAAAGTGTTGGTCCCATGTTTCATGAGCCAAGATTTAAAAAAATCCCAGAAATGTTTCATACGCAAAAAGCTTATTTCTGTCCAATTATGTGTACAAATTTGTTTACATCCTTGTTAGTGAGCATTTCTTATTTGCCAAGATAATCCATCCACCTGACAGGTGTGCCATATCAAGAAGCTGATTAAACAGCATGATCATTACACAGGTGCACCTTGTGCTGGGGGAAATAAAAGGCCACTCTAAAATGTGCAGTTTTAACACACAACAATGCCACAGATGTCTCAAGTTTTGAGAGAGCGTGCAATTAGCATGCTGACTGCAGGAATGTCCACCAGAGCTGTTGGCAGAGAATTACATGTTAATTTCTCTACCATAAGCCGCCGCCGTCATTTTAGAGAATTTGGCAGTATATCCAACTGGCCTCACAACCACAGACCACGTATAACCACGACTAGAGGTCGACCGATTATGATTTTTCAACGCCGATACCGATTATTGGAGGACCAAAAAAGCCGATACCGATTAGTCGGCCACTTTTTTAAATTTATTTGTAATAATGACAATTACAACAATACTGAATGAACACTTATTTTAACTTAATATAATACATCAATAAAATCAATTTAGCCTCAAATAAATGATGAAACATGTTCAATTTGGTTTAAATAATGCAAAAACTAAGTGTTGGAGAAGAAAGTAAAAGTGCAATATGTGCCATGTAAGAAAGCTAACGTTTAAGTTCCTTGCTCAAAACATGAGAACATATGAAAGCTGGTGGTTCCTTTTAACATGAGTCTTCAATATTCCCAGGTAAGAAGTTTTAGGTTGTAGTTGTTATAGGAATTATAGGACTCTCTCTCTCTATACGATTTGTATTTCATATACCTTTGACTATTGGATGTTCTTATAGGCACTTTAGTATTGCCAGTGTAACAGTGTAGCTTCCGACCCTCTCCTCACTCCTACCTGGGCTCGAACCAGGAACACATCGACAACAGCCACCCTCGAAGCAGCGTTACCCATGCAGAGCAAGGAGAACAACCACTCCAAGTCTCAGAGCGAGTGACATTTGAAACGCTATTAGCGCGCACCCCGCTAACTAGCTAGCCATTTCACATCGGTTACACCAGCCTAATCTTGGGAGTTGATAGGCTTGAAGTCATAAACAGCGCAATGCTTGAAGCACAACGAAGAGCTGCTGGCAAAACACACTAAAGTGCTGTTTGAATGAATGCTTACAGGCCTGCTGCTGCCTACCACCGCTCAGTCAGACTGCTCTATCAAATCATAGACTTAGTTATAACATAACACACAGAAATACGAGCCTTAGGTCATTAATATGGTCGAATCCGGAAACTATCATCTCGAAAACAAGACGTTTACTCTTTCAGTGAAATACAAAACCGTTCCATATTTTATCTAACGGGTGGCATCCATAAGTCTAAATATTCCTGTTACATTTCACAACCTTCAATGTTATGTCATAATTACGTAAAGTTCTGGCAAATTAGGCGGCCCAAATTGTTGCATATACACTGACTCTGCGTGCAAGAGAAGTGACACAATTTCACCTGGTTAATATTGCCTGCTAACCTGGATTTCTTTTAGCTAAATATGCATGTTTAAAAATATATACTTCTGTGTATTGATTTTAAGAAAGGCATTGATGTTTATGGTTAGGTACACATTGGAGAAACGATACACACCGCATCAATTATATGCAACGCAGGACACGCTAGATAAACTAGTAATATCATCAACCATGTGTAGTTAACTAGTGATTATGATTGATTGATTGTTTTTTATAAGATAAGTTTAATGCTAGCTAGCAACTTACCTTGGCTTACTGCATTCGTGTAACAGGCAAGCTCCTCGTGGAGTGCAATGTAATCAGGTGGTTAGAGCGTTGGACTAGTTAACTGTAAGGTTGCAAGATTGAATCCCCCGAGCTGACAAGGTAAAAATCTGTCGCTTTGCCCCTGAACAAGGCAGTTAACCCACCGTTCCTAGGCCGTCATTGAAAATAAGAATGTGTTCTTAACTGACTTGCCTAGTTAAATAACAATTAAATAAAGGTGTAAAAAAATAATAATAATAATACCGATTTCCGATTGTTACGAAAACTTGAAATCGGCCCTAATTAAAATCGTCCTTTCCGATTAATCGGTCGACCTCAAACCATGACAGCCCAGGACCTCCACATCTGGCTTCTTCACCTGCAGGACTGTCTGAGGAGTATTTCTGTCTGTAATAAAGCCCTTTTGTAGAGAAACTCATTCTGATTGACTGGACCTGGCTCCCCAGTGGGTGGGCCTATGGCTGCGCCACTGGCCCACACATGGCTGCGCCACTGCCCAGTCATGTGAAATCCATAAATGATGGCTTACCAAATGTATTTAAATTTACTGATTTTCTTCCATGAACTGTAACTCAGTAAAATCGTTGAAATTGTTGAGTTGCGTTTATATTTTTGTTCAGTATACTATGACAGCCAGACTTAAATTATTAAGATTACAGTATAAAACAAGTACCAACAATGTATTTCATAGTGTATTCATCGTGCCATAATCCTATACATAATTGCAACTTCCTCACCTTCTTGTCAGGCAGGTTGAAGAGGAACTCCCTGTCAAAGCGTCCAGGCCTCCGTAGAGCAGGGTCTATGGAGTCCAGCCTATTGGTAGCACCGATCACCACGATTTCCCCTCGGCTGTCCAGACCATCCATCAACGCCAGCAGAGTGGACACTATGGAGCTAAAGAAGGGAAGGAGAGAGGGATAGGGAGAGAGTATGGTCAAACCATTACTAAAAACTGATCACTCACATTCATTATTGATTGTCAGAGACCATCATCAAATGGAGATGTCTAACAGATACTCCAAGTTCATATAGTACCTATGTATCTGGTCCTGTCTGCTGGAGCGCACTGGGGCCAGCCCGTCTATTTCATCAAAGAAGATTATGGAGGGCCTCATCAGGTACGCCTGGAAGAGAGCAGAACACACAACATAAGTCTGGGCTAGAGGAGCATAAGCTAGCCTGAACACAGAGTATTCTGGATGGCAACTGGACCAAGTAAGCACAATATAAACAGATAGGGAATTATTTATTAAATACCTTACCTGACACTGTCCAACTGATAAGCCTTGGCTCGTGCCTAGGGCTGTGGCGGTCATAACATTTTGTCAGGCGGTTATTGTCATGCAAAAGACTGCTGGTCTCACAGTAATTGACTTAACAAAAACATTTAGCGTCTCCAGGCCTCTACGCATGCGCGCCTTTGGAACATCTGCAATTTAAAAAGCCTAATAAATCTATTTAATGTGTACCATCACAATTAATGCATTATTTATTTTAGGCAGTTCTAAAGAAACATGATATGAAGAAAAAGTACTTTGGAAGAACAGAATACGAGTTGGCCTACTGTATGATATCTGGCAATGCGCCATGCTTGTTCATTTAGCAGACAAGATAGGCTCATAAGTCCCGTGCCATTATTTTAATATTACATGATGTTATAGTAAGAAGAATATAATTGAACTTAGCTGAATAAAATAGAAAGTATATTTTTTCCATTCCGGAGTGAGTGCGCATATGAAGTGGCGATGTTGAGCGTAAAAGTTATCATTTGAAAAAGGTCCAATACGTTAGATTTACATTTAAAAATGTATTCCAAATAAATAACAGAAATACCTTAAGTAGGTATTCAGACCCTTTGCTATGAGACTCAAAATTGAGCTCAGGTGCATCCTGTTTTGATTGATCATCCTTGATGTTTCTACAACTTGATTGGAGTCCACCTGTGGTGAAATTAAATTGATTGGACATGATTTGGAAAGGCACAGTGCATGTCAGAGCAAGAACCAAGCCATGAGGTCAAAGGAATTGTCCATAAAGTTCCGAGACAGGATTGTGTCGAGGCACAGATCTGGGGAAGAGTACCAACAAATGTCTGCAGCATTGAAGGTCCCCAAGAACACAATGTCCTCCATCATTCTTAAACGGAAGAAGTCTAGAACCACCAAGACTCTTCCTAAAGCTGGCCGCCCGGCCAAACTGAACAATCGGGGAAAAAGGGCCTTGTTCAGAGAGGTGATCAAGAACCCGATGGTCTCTGACAGAGCTCCAGAGTTCAACTGTGGAGATGATAGAACCTTCCAGAAGGACAACTATCTCTGCAGCACTCTACCAATCAAAGTAGTAGTGGCTACGGGGCAAGTCTCTGAAATGGCCCAGCCAGAGCCCGGACTTGAACCCAATCGAACATCTCTGGAGACCTGAAAATAGCTGTCCAGCGACGCTCCCCATCCAACCTGACAGAGCTTGAGAGGATCTGCAGAGAAGAATGTGAGAAACTCCCCTAATACAGGTGTGACAAGCTTGTAGCGTCATACCCTAGAAGACTCGAGGCTGTAATCACTGCCAAAGATGCTTCAACAAAGTACTGAGTAAAGGGTCTGAATAATTATTTTAATGTCATAATTCCTTTTTTTTTGCTAAAAAAACAAACAGTTTTTGCTTTGCCATTATCGGGTATTGTGTGTAGATTGATCAGGGGGGGAAAAATCGATTTAATACATTTTCGAAAAATGTGGAAAAGGGGTCTGAATACTTTCCGAATGCACTGTATAAGGACCCAATCCTTTTCATTTAGTTATCTTTTTTGGGGGGTGGTGGCTTGGGCTCATATATAGGCCTATGCGTAAGCTCTAATATGCATATGAACATATTGAATTAATCATCACCCTAGAAAGCGCTGTCCATTTCGGTGTGTTAGGCTTTGAAACAACATCCACAACGACCATGTTTTCCACTCAATTTCAACCTGTTGAACTTTTCTTCAAATTGATCAATGAGGTGAGTTTTAAAAGCACGATACTGTTTTGATGAGAAGTGTTTGATGTGATATTCGATTGCATTTGCATTGACGTCAGAGTGGTTAGAAGGACACTAGAGCCCTGAGTACCAGGCCATTAACAGCCTAATGGTACCTGCTTCTATAAACCAATGAGGAGATGGGAGAGGCAGGACTTGCACCACGATCTGCGTCACAAATAGAACTGACTTCTATTTTAGCCTTTGACAACTCAGACGCACGCAAGCGAGCAGAATGGGTGCAATAATTGAATAATATATATTTCTAAATTTATTTTGCAACGCTTGCGCACGCGACACGAGCGGTGTAGTCAGCCTGTTAGACAGGTCTAAAGAAACATGATGTGAAGAAAACATAGCCTATTTCAGAAGAACAAATCAAATCACATTTTTATTGGTCACATACACATATTTAGCAGATGTTATTGCAGGTGTGACAAAGTGCTAGTGTTCAAGGATAGCATACTCTGACTTGTCCTTATGTTAGGCTCTGATATGGCTATGCCATATGGCTGTGGGCTACACTAGTTCATTTAGCAGACAAGATTTGCTTAGAATTCCGTGGCATTATTTAGTGTTATTTTATAGTATGAAGAATACAATTGAACATACCTGAATAATATTAAATATTTTCTCCAAGCGATTTCCAAGGAAGTGCGCACATGCGGCTATTCTGTGTTGAGCGGTAAATGCTTAATTTAGCAACTTCAGTTGTAATACAAACGTTGGGCTATATGTTTAGATTTTTTATACATTCTAAGGCTGCATGATGCGACGAATGAGGATTTGAAAGAAGTTGCATTAAAGGCATGAGCTCTGATATGTTTCTTGTGCAGGCCAGTCTCTCATTCAAAATTTGACAAGCACTTGATAAGATTCTCACCAGGCCTCGAATTTCCTGGCGGCATCCCCCTTGTGTGGCCATAACGCCCCCTAAAAAAATCCATGCCTTTTGTGGCCAAAGAGGCCATTTTGCCCTTGGGCTGAATATAATAATTCCCTTCTCCCGGCTGCCGTGCTCCAAAAAAACTCACTCACAGGGCACTCTCAGCTATCTCAATTCTTATTAGCCAATGCGCGTCATGTGATCAGATCTTCTCACAGGCATCTCAGCTAAGGCTATAAGTGAAGAGAGACATCGGGGATGCAAATGCGCACGCACTTCATATCGAATTCCGAGGCGCATATTGAAGATATTAGAACTGTCCACATTTACTTTTCGTCAGCCAACAAGATGAACAGGAGAATCACTGGCCTGTTTTAATCTACTATCCCCCATAGTACAAAGGTTGACCAATTCTATTCTACTTGTCCTTCTGTGCAATAAATAAATATTCCAAACATAGTCTGGGACAGTTGTGGGATGCAATAGATCCCAAATGAATACTCGCCTCAAAAAAACTTTTAAAAGCAATGAGGCTGATGCAACAGATCAGAACATTTAGCTTAAAATATTGATCAACTGGCTATTTCTTCACATTATAAGCGCAGCACTGCACATACGGCAATAGGCTATAAGCACAAATGTTCCAAAATGCAATCAATTAGCGGGAAAACACTTTTTATAATAAAGATGCATTTTTATGGTGAAAATGATCTTCCCCAAACTTACCTCAGGCACCGCGTATGTATGCCAGTTAAGCTTTACAAACGGTGTAGAGCCTATTTGGTGACTTTAGTTGTGATATAAATCGTATCAAAACATATAGGCCTATGGGCAAGGCTACATGAGGTGTGCTACTATGATTTGAAAAAGTCACAAAACTGCACATGCTGGGCATCATCCACAAGTGATAATACATCACACACAAGTGATAGGCTAATGTCACACAGCAGGATATTCTTCATTTAATGTTGTCTTTACATATACTAAATCATTTTTACTTAACCTTTATTTAACTAGGCAAGTCAGCTAAGAACAAATTATTATTTACAATGACGGCCTACCACGGATGATGCTGGGCCAATTGTGCGCCGCCCTATGGGACTCCCAATCACGACCGGTTGTGATACAGCTCTTAAAATAATGTGTGTGAAATTAGTTTTGATTCAGAATGGACCATTATCATGCACCTGTCTCAGAACAGGAGCATGGGGGGAAAAAAACATGTCAGCTACGGACTTAAATAGCGAATGGAGAACGCTTTTCCCGTGGTTCATTTTCATGCCAGCCAGGTAGGCTATCGTCCTGTTGTAAAGCAAAGCAATGTGCTTAATATTAGGAAAGTTGATCAATAAATATAGCAGGCCTAGCCTATATAAAGCTGATGGGATCCTCCTATTTTTTATAGAGGCCATTAAAAAAACTCTACGCAGTTGCATAGCCTACAGAAATGCTGCGCAACATGAGCTCCTGGGCTCTCATGAAGTGTTTGATTTTATATTATAAACCATTTGCATTGATGTCAGAGTGATTCGAGGGACAATAAAGTGCTGAGTACCAGGCAGTTAGCAAGTTTGGCTACTAATAACCATCAGCAGCATCCGAGCTTGGAGAAGCCTAGTTACCGTGACTAAACGATCACGTGTTATTTGACAGCGGTTATGACTCATGACCGCCGGTGTTGCAGTAATACGGTCACCGTAACAGCCCTAATCATGACTCATGACTGCGGGTGTGGCGGTAACACTGTCACCGCAAGCCCTACTCATGCTCACCTGGTCAAAAAGTAGGCGTAGCTGTCGTTCTGATTCGCCGACCCACTTGCTGAGGCAGTCGGCTCCCTTCCTCATGAAGAAAGACACCTTTTTGTCTCCTTGACTACACTCGTTGGCCAAAGCCCGTGCTACAAGGGTCTTCCCTGTACCTGGTGGGCCGTAGAATAGACACCCTCTGTGGGAGAGGAGCGAGTGAGAGGTAAATAAGTTTAAAGCAAAGACAATCTGTTTTTTATTGACCTTGGAACTACATTGTGACCATGATGCAAAAAATGCTAAATTGTTTTTCCTCATCTGTCTGGTTGTAATTAAATAACACATTTCTAAATTGCAAACAAAAGAGGATACATGCTTGATATGTCTGAACATGAATTAATCTGCGTTTCCAGGTGACTTTGGTCTTTACCTCGGGGGCTGTATCTTGAACCTTTCGAAGACTTCTGGATAGAGTAGAGGGAAGACCACCATCTCCTTCAGAGACTGGATGTGGTTGGACAGCCCTCCTACGCTGTCAAACTTCACTGAGATGTCCAGATTCATGGGGTCCACATCAGCGAGGCTAGCTCCCACCTTGGCCCTGTCCCTCAGCACCCCACTGGCCAGGTCCTCTGCTCGCAGGTTCAAAGGCAGACATCTTTACAAATAAATACAGGTGATAAAGATAAGAGTCATTGTGTGGTGAGCTTTCAGTTGCATAACGGCTGCCATGTATCACCGGGTTTGAAGTGAAGCTAATGTGCTATACAGGACAAGTGGTGAACGGAAAGTGATTTTACCTAGTGAAAAGCCATTAATAAATTGTATCTACCGTAATTGCTGGACTATTAAGCGCACCTGAATATAAGCCGCACCCACTGAATTTAAAAAAAATATTTATTTTGTACATAAATAAGCCGCACATGTCTATAAGCCGCAGGTGCCTACCGGTACATTGAAACAAATGAACTTTACACAGCCTTTAAAGGAAACACGGCTTGTAACAAAAATAAATAGGCCTTTAAACGAAACACGGCTTGTAACAAAAATAAATAGGCTTTAACGAAACACGGCTTGTAACAAATTTTAAAAAATAGCAGTAAACAGTAGCCTACCAAGAAAGTCATTGGTCACTATCTTCCTCCTGTGCACTGAAACCACTGAAGTCATCTCCTTTGGTGTCGGAGTTGAATAGCCTCAGAATTGCTTCATCCGATGTTGGATCGTTTTCATTGTCGCTCTCGTCACTTTCATCCGGAGGCAAATTCCCCGCTGAGCTCATGCTGCCCTCTTCAATACGCAGCAGTCCAGCCTTTCGAAACCCGTTGATGATAGTGGATTTTTTTATTTTTTTTGACAATGCTCCACGCTGTCAGGACCCACTGGCAGACTTGACCATAAGTTGCTCTTCGCATGCGGCCCGTTTTAGTGAAGGATTTCTCCCCACTTGTCATCCATGCCTCATTTTCTAGTTCGGGCCATCTGCTTTTCTTTCCTCTGAAAGCTTTTGTTGTCTGAGTCAGTTTCTCACGCTGCTGTTTCCAACGTCTTATCATCGACTCATTAAGGCCAAGCTCCCGTGCAGCAGCTCTATTTCCTTTTCCAACAGCCAGATCGATCGCCTTCAAATTGAAAGCTGCATCATATGCATTTCTGTAACGGTCGGCGTAATCCTCCTCCTCGGACGAGAGGCGAGAAGGATCAGACCAATATGCGGAGTGGTTTGTGTCCATGATTATTTATTAACCAAATAAACGGAACACTAACGAAACAAAATGACAAAAGAGAAACGACCCGAATACAGACACGAGATACAACACGAGATACAAAAAGTATGATTCTCAATCAGGGACAACGATTTACAGCTGCCTCTGATTGAGAATCATACCCGGCCGAACACAAACAACCCGACATAGAAAAATAACACATGGACAACCCACCCCAACTCACGCCCTGACCAACCAAATAAATACAAGAAAAAGGAAAAACAGGTCAGGAACGTGACAATTTCTCCGTGTCTTTGCCATGATGAGGGTGACAAAATGACTACCGTAATCAGAATTATGGGAAGTTTGAGCGCGCTCGATTTACGTCACATTATGTGACGGTGCTCAGTTTTTTGGCGGCATGAATCTTGTGAAAGCGGGAAAAATCCATAAATTAGCCGCGTCATTGTATAAACCGCAAGGTTCAAAGCGTGGGAAAAAGTAGCGGCTTATAGTCCGGAAATTACAGTAATATCAAAATCCACTAGGTGAGTGACAGAGAAAAAGGAGGAGAGGTATTCACCTGTTCCTGGCCCGGGTCATGCTTTTGCTTTTCCTCCTCTCAAATCTCTCCTCGTCAGACGACGACGTAGTGTCGCTACTGTGGATGGCATGCTTCTTCACTCTGGACCAGACGAGAGGAAAGGGGGACAAAAGACAAATCATATTAGACCATGTCAACGTACTGTAGGTAAGCAGTGTTTTGAAATTATTTTTCATGGGGGGGAACAACACCCACCGTATATGGCTTCTCCTTGCTGGGGATCTGTGGGTGTCAAACAGGGAGGGGATGGTTTGTTTTCTGTTGACGGGCTCTGGAACGCATTCAGTGAGACACAAGATGTTAAAAGCAGCAGCACTCAAGAAGTATAAAACAAAGACAATATCAGGAAATGGTTTTACACAGGAAAAGGAACGTTTCAGGCAGAGGGCCAGTTTCCCAGACCTACATTAAGACTACTCCTTTACTATAAGGCACGCTCAATGGAAAATCTGGGTCCAGGACACTACCCTTAGCGTTGCAGAAAAATCACACAATAATCAATGTTTTTCATTACCTATAGGTGGCGCCTCGTATCTCTGTACGGTCTTGCGTTGTCTCAGGTTGTACGGTCTGTCGTTCCCCTCTCCAGCCTCCTCTGCCTCGTCTCTTTCATCATCATCTTCCTCTGCTTCGTCATCCTCTTCTTCACCGTGAGATTCTAAGAAGTAAACAAGATATGTTTGTGAAAATATCATCTTGTGAGCAAGCAAGCAACACCAACAAACTCCAGTTCTCTCCAAACTAAGACAAACCTTCAGTCCCCTCTTCCGATTCTGTCTTGCTCATGGCTTTGTGGTGTGTCTGCATGCCAAAGGTGTTCCTGCGCAGCGCCTTCCTCCTCTTCACACGAGAATACATGTCCATGCTTTCCTAGAAGACCAGGAGTGGAGGATACGCACGTTTAGCTTAGTCTGGCTAACACCTAACTCGAATTCCTCGCGTCAGCCAGGCTACGTTTAGCTAGCTGGCTTGCCATCATAACGTCTACCACTGGAGATAGTTACCAAGAACCCACTTTCATATGGCATGATACAGATTGACTGGCTGATTGACAGACTTACCACCTCAGTGTCTGTCCACATGCGGAGTCTCTCCACCTCCCTGTTCTGTCTGATGCTGCTGATGTTGTCCATTTCCTGAAGAACTGCCTCCGCCGTGCTGACAATACATTTACATTTTAGTCATTTAGCAGACACTACTGTAAATCGCTTTGGATTAGAGCGAGTGCATACATTTTCAAAACACACACATCAGTATCGATTCATACCGCATACCTCTGACGTCTTCGCTTTCTGTTTTACAGTTCATCCATCTCCACCCCGGTACCACCAGGTCTGAGGCCTCGTCTTCCTATAGGGAAGTGTGTGTGCGTCTTCCCATAGGGTGTGTGTGTGTTACCTGTTGACGAGCTGGTCAAACAGCAGGCTCTGGTTGAGGTGTTCAAACTGGCTCTTCCTCACTTGGCAGCTCCTCTTCCGGTCAACATGGCCGTTCATGTGAGCGTGGTCTCCTGCCCCCTCCTCCTTATGGGCTGCAGGGGTCAGAGGTAACAGATCAAAAATAAAAGAGGTCCCATCTAACTAATAGTCCAACTAATACTGTACCTACACACAAATAATGTTGTCATGGTCTTAAAATAACAAATGAAAACTTTGGAAACATTGACGTTACCATTTCCATTTTGCAGGGCGCCAGATGACAACCTGAAATACATTGAGATGTGTAAATATAAACACATTGCACAAAAAGACTGCCCCATTCTCAGACAGTCAACAGATGGGGCTGAACCCAGTCCACAGATGGGGCTGAACCCAGTCCACACGGCCAGTACATGAACTCAACCCAGAACTGTCTGTCAAAGAGGCTGTTCTTTTGCCTGCTCACCTGGTGCGGTAGGTGGGCATGCCCCAGGAGACCCTCTGGCCCTTGGCCTGGGGGGAGGGAGAGGTGTCGCTGGAGCTGGTCTGTCTACGGGTTCGCTTTGAGGAAGGGGACAGTCCAGGACTGCTGGGACTGCTCACATCACTACTGGGATCCTTCTAAAAGGGGAGGAGAGAGAGTGGTTAGAGAGATGGAGATTGGAGAGCGGGCGCAAAAGAGCGCGGGCGCAAAAGAGCGCGGGCGCAAAAGAGCGGGCGCAAAAGAGCGGGAGAGCGCGGGCGCAAAAGAGCGGGAGATAGCTGGCGCAAAAGAGCAGGCGCAAAAGAGCGGGAGAGCGCAGGCGCAAAAGAGCGGGAGCGCAAAAGAGCGGGAGAGCGCGGGCACAAAAGAGCGGGAGCGCAAAAGAGCGGGAGAAAGCAAGAGCGCGAAAGCAAGAGCGTGAAAGCAAGCGCGAAAGTGAGCACAAAAGAGATGGAGAGCGTGAGAGATGCCTACACATTCCACCTAGAGAGAGATTAAACTAGAGAAGTGTCCCTTCAGCCAACTGGTTCTGGGGCTCCGTTCAAACACACAGGGCCCCAGGACAGTAACACAATTGGACCTACCAAATTATGAGAAAAATATAAACACAATGGAAATAATCAAAAAATAAAAAACATGCCAAAATGGAACGCTATCGGGCCCTAAACAGAAAGTATACAGTAGCAGAATACCTGACCACTGACAAACCCAAAATTAAGAAAGTCCTTGAATTAGATAGGAAACTACACTGCACTTCCTTACTTCCTGCCAAAGGTATGACCATATTAGAACCACTTATTTCCCACAGATCACAGACCCACAATGAATTTGGAAGCAAACATTGATAAACAATATTTATGACCCATTGCCATGAAAACAGGGCAACCAGTGGCGCACAAACATTGTAAATACAACCAATACTTATCTTCCCCTACCGTTTGTACTACAACTACTGGCACATTGTTAAAAACACTGCACATTGCTGATAACATTTGAAACCTTAAAGAGTGCAATGTTTACTGTACTTTGGTTCTTTTCAGTTTTGTTTAATCCACTTGCTTTGGCAATAGAAACGTGTTTCCCATGCCAATAAAGCACCGTTGAATTGGTAAGAGGGAGGGAGGAATAACACGTATCATGTAGATACACTTCTTAATAGCGGGAGTGTTTACTAATAAGCAATTGTTTTGTTAGCCTAGTCTGTCTATTAAAACGCCCATGTGGTAGCCTACCGTTTGTAAAACAGGCAATTTACCGTTAATCCCCATCATTTGGTTACATTAATTTATGTTAATGCATGTATTAATTACAGCAATTCACCGTTCTCATTCTCGAGTCGAAACATTGTTTGCAGAGTTCACAACCTGCTACGCTTGTGATAAAAATTTTGGGATCGATTTCATACCATAATTTACGCGCTCCATGTGAGCAGTGAGCATGTGTCTGGTTTCTCTGTCCTGCTATGTTACCTTAGCTCACCCGCCTGAGCACGCATAGAAGTACTTGGCCTACTTCATGAAAATGTCAAATGCAGGAAAGTGCCCAGTTGGGCTTCAGCCATTTTTTTGTTTTTTATCACACAGCCATTCAAATTATAATAGTTCCTCAAAGTATTTGAAAAATCTTCTCAACACTCTCCCCTCGATATTAAATGTAGCTGATGAATAGGCTATGGACATGTTGCGCGTGTATTTGTTTCTTATTAATGATTCTCAATTTCATCTTCAAACTATCGCATTGCTGTCCCTTTCATACTTTGCTTGTCAATTCATTATCTCAAACCCTGACTACACAGCGTGCGCGAGCGTTGCAAAAAAAATGTAGGAATATATGTTATTCAATTATTGCGCGGGCCAACGAGTGTCTGCGGTGCCAAGGGCTAAAATAGAAGTCATTCCTATTTCTGACACAGATCGCGCTGCAAGTCCTGCCTCTCCCATCTCCTCATTGGTTTATAGAAGCAGGTACCCACGTGTCATCTCCTCATTGGTTATACCCACGTGGGTGATTGAAAGACGAACTGTTTTGCCGGTTGTCGTGGTAATACTATGAAAGATGCCAATCACCGTATAAGTTAAAATATGAAAAAGCCTGGAAGGAGGAGAGATGACTAGAAACGATTCGGTTGGCCGTTTTATGTGTGGATTAATTGTCGAAGTAGAGGACCTTGTGCATTTCAGGTAAAATAACTCAATGTTTATATCCCAGGACAAATTAGCGAGCAACAGCAACCTAGTTTAATAGGACAAATTAGCTAGCAAGTGCAAGCTAACTAGCTAAATTGCCATACAGGTTTAATGCTTTTCGACCTGTCCTCAAATTAATCTCATTGGTTCAGAGTTTGTTTTGATATTATTATTATTATTTTTTTAATTCTCCCCTTTTCTCCCCAATTTTCGTGGTATCCAATCGCTAGTAATTACTATCTTGTCTCATCGCTACAACTCCCGTACGGGCTCGGGAGAGACGAAGGTCGAAAGCCATGCGTCCTCCGAAGCACAACGCAACCAAGCCGCACTGCTTCTTAACACAGCGCGCCTCCAACCCGGAAGCCAGCCGCACCAATGTGTCGGAGGAAACACCGTGCACCCGCCCCCCTCGGTTAGCGCGCACTGCGCCCGGCCTGCCACAGGAGTCGCTGGAGCGCGATGAGACAAGGATATCCCTACCGGCCAAACCCTCCCTAACCCGGACGACGCTAAGCCAAATTGTGCGTCGCCCCACGGACCTCCCGGTCGCGGCCGGCTGCGACAGAGCCTGGGCGCGAACCCAGAGACTCTGGTGGCGCAGCTAGCACTGCGATGCAGTGCTCTAGACCACTGCGCCACCCGGGAGGCCCTTGTTTTGATATTTTAACCTGCGTGTCATGATCGTGTTTGGTGTAGGGGGACAAAAATGTATGCACGATGGCGCACGCGCGCAGCCGGTTTGGGTTCCGTGTTATAGCTTACTTTCAGCAAGCCTAAGGTAGGCCTAGGTTTTTGTTTTTTTTTGTATACGTTTCAAGCAAAGGAGAAATATTTTGGGAATAGTGGCGAATAACCCATCGGCCTTCGTTTGAATGGTTTTGTGTGTCGAAAAAGGATATGTATTAAATTTTTGTATATGCAGAAAAGCTAACAGATGAGGACAAAGCAGGCATATATCTTTATTGTGACTCCATTAATGTTGTCATTACAGAAATGCAACAGATTCTTTACAACCTGGCATTTATTAATTTGTTAACAGGCCTGAAATACATAAGTAATAACTTCAATAATAATAATAATAATGAAATGCCATAACAAAGTGTAATGACTTGTTTCAAATACGTTTTATTAAGAAGCATATCCATGTAAACAAGTGTACAAGCAGAATTGTGACATCCCCCTTTTGACCCCCCTCCCCTAGGGCTGTTACAATGACCGCCACACCGGCGATGACTGCAGTCAAATTCGACGTGACCATTTAGTTATAATTAGGCTTCTCCAAGCTCTGATGCTGCTGATGGTCATTAGTAGCCTACCAAACTTGCCAACTGTCTGGTACTCAGCTCTTTATTGTCCCTCTAATCACTCTGACAAATGCAAAAGTTTTAGAAAATAAAATCCAACACAGAGCCCATGAGCTGTTGTGCATGGTTTGCCCATGAGCTGTTGTGCAATGTTGTGCAAGGTTTCTATAGGCTATGCAATTGCGTCAGGAAACAGTTAATGGCCTCTATTAAAAAGAGGATCCCATCAGCTTTCTATAGGCTAGGCCTATATATATTTACTCATCAACTTACCTAATATTAAGCACATAGCGTCGCTTTACAACAGGAGTATAGCCTATCTAGCCTGCATGAAAAAGGAACCATGGGAAAAGCATCCTCCCGTCGCTATTGAAGTGGATACTGTAGATGACAAGTGTGGTCCATTCTAAATCAAAACTAATTTCACACATTTTGTATTTGTAAAGACTACATTAAAGAATATCCTGATGTGTGACAATAATACATCATTCAGAATTGATAGGCTATTACTTGTGAATAAGACGCAGCATGCGCAAGTAAAGCAAGAAATGGATTGCCTTTTTTTGCGGCTTTTTCAAATCATAGTAGCACAGCTCATGTAGCCTAGCCCATAGACCTGTATGTTTTAACGAGGTTTGTATCAGAACTAAAGTGATGAAATAACTTCATAAAATGAAGTACATTAATCTGCTTTATAACCAGTGTAGAGCCTAACTGGCATTCATAGGCTGTGGTAAATTTGGTAAATATTTTTTACCCTTAAAAAGGTACTTATTATAAAGCATTAAATGCACGTCTCTTGAGAACAGTGCAAATGCAATCGATAATCACATCAAACACCATCAAAACAGCCTATCATTCTTTTAAAACTCACCTCACTGTAATGATCAATTTCAAGAAAGAAGTTCAACAGCAGGTTAAAACAGTGTAAACAATATGGACAGCGCTTTCTAAGGTGATGATGAATTCAAAACACCCCATATGCATAGAGTTTACACATAGGCATCAAATATATGGACTTGTTTAACACTTTCTTGCTTACTACATGATTCCATAAGTGTTATTTCATAGATTTTATGTATAAAATAATACTTTTGACTGGTATTGTATATTTGAATATTCATATTGACAAATGTACCATGTTTTATTCATATTTGATATCATTCCTAATTTAACTAGGCCTGTCTTCCATTAAGTAACTGAAGCAGACCTAATGTTAATTAATGTATCATATGTTTTGATTATTTAAAAAGCCTATGCAAATTCCAATACAAAATGAGTTGACCCTAATTGGGCAACTCAACTGTCTGGTTGAGATGCTTGCGATTCGGTATCTATCAAATTTTAAGTCATACAAATAAATAAATAATTCTGGCCTATCCAGTTTTCAGAAAAATAATTTTTTGATATGAATTTATTGGTGTGCCAATTAAAGGATTAACATGACACGTTGTTGCTCCTTGCTAAAACAAGCAAGGTGTAGCCAATGAGTCTTGCTCCCCTCCACGCAGCACATACAAATAAAATGAATAGAACGGCCTTGGAAACTATAACCCTGGCAATTTGACTGGTAAACTCATGGGTTCACTTGCAATGGCTGCCTGGTAACCTGATGCAATAATTTCCATTGTAATGTAGAATGTTCATTCAAATGGTGTTAATTGATGTGTCACATGCAATCGAATGTATTTTATGTAGTTGAGTTGAATCAACATTTCCTGCTTTTACTTCCTGCTTTGCTTCTAGCAATGGCCACCAGTCCACCCATTATGCCATCATTGGCTAGAATGGGGACACCCGTTCTATTCATTCTGTTTCTGGGACTAGCTGACCCCTACTTTTATTATTATTTTTGCACTGACTCTTGCACAGGCTTGATGTATACTCACTAGACTAACCTCACACCAGTGTTCCCTCCCTCGCCGTTAATTTAAGTGTGGTGCTGCACCACTGCAGAGTCAGTGCCGCCACACCAAAAGAAACATCCTATTTCTACCAAAAATAGTTTAAATAAAGTTCTGTAAAGCACATTCGCTTTTCTTGGTAAAAAAGACAATCCGTCTGGGTCCAGCACAGTTCTAAAGGTTATTTATCTCTGTGAGCTGTGGCAGGCAGCCTGCAACTCAAGTGCTCGATACAGATGCTCTGCAGCCCGAAACACAATTCACTTGGAATCACTTCAGAATGCACCTGCATGAGAAACGGCACTCCAGGGACCAGTGTGCGAGTGACCAGTGTGCCATACAGAAGCTCTGCAGCGCGAAACACAATTCACTTGAATCACCTGAGTGCACCTGCGTGAGAAACTGCAAGAAAGGTACGTTAGCTTGTTTGTCCAACTACATAAGCTAGCTACAACCTAAAAACTCGAACATAATTTCTATCTATAATATTGCTGAAACAATTGAAACGGCAAATCGCTATAGAATATCCACAAGTATGTTGATGACAGAAACTAACGTAACTAGTCTAGCAAATTAGCTAACTTTAGCTAGCTCGTTTGGAACTGTATCAAGTGCAAGCAAGATAGCTACATTTATCTGGATTTGATTGGATTTTTTCCCCCCTCAGATGAGTTTTAAATATTTCCAGCCACAGCAGCGAAAGAGAAAGGGGGAGCAGAGACAAAGTGTCAGGTAACGTTACCTTAGCTAACATCAAATCAGCCTGAATTAAATTAAACTTTCTTTAGTTAGCTAACTCTTTAAAAGCTTAAGCTATCATTTTTATAACAAGTGTATGGCTTACGTTACTAGACAGAGAAGAGGCAGAATCCCTGGAGTGAGGTAGAGATGCATGAGGGACAGAGTGGAGCAGAGGAGAGAGCCAGGAGGGGAGATGGAAGGAGAATTGGAGGAGAGCAGAGAGGATGAGAAGCGTTGATAAAAGGAGAGGAGACAGGAGTAAGGCCAAGTGAGCACCACCGCCAATCCGGATGAGACCCAGTGTCTTAAAATTGACAGACTGAAGCAGTGGCTATATAATACGCCGCATGGTTAGTCCGATTTCCTTTTATTGGGCTAAATTATTTTTTTGCATATTTAGTCTGTACTAGTCTACATCATTATGTGTAGTGTTGTAATGCTTGCTAGCTGTAATAGGTATTGCCCCAAACACCAGTAATTTCGCTAAACTACACTCTACATCGCGTCTAGGAATGTTCTGCCACCTGTGCCGTCAACATAAGCAAGCTGCTTAGAGGTGTGCGTCAAAGCGCCCTTTTATTGAAATAGGGGCCCAGATTCATCAGATGGACTATATTAACCGGCACCCAGGGACAGAGCACCACATGGAAAGTGAGGGCTCATGGAATGCTGGCAAAAGGTAGTGTTCTATTGGATCCTCCCATTTCTCAAAATGTATTCTAATTTAAAAGATGTCTCAGATTGTGCACTAACTGTGGCTCAATAATAACGCATTATGCCCGTAGCTGTTCACAGGCTCCTCAATCATGGTTGCATTTTAGCCAACCACAGTGCTTGAGCACGAGGCCTCATTGGGGGTTTTAAATGTCTGTATCATCTAACAAAGCAGGGGCAGGCCCATCACACATAATAGTGGCCAAAATGTTTAAGATTCTGGCTCAGGTTGTGGATGCTCCATGCCATCCAGACATCTGTACCCATTGGCCTGGAAGCTGATGAAACTACAGACGAAGCAAATAATAAGCAGCTGGATTTATATGTCAGGTATTATTGCAATACAAGTTTTAAAAAATGATTTAATTGTGATATTCTACAGTCATCCATGAGTAATAATGCATGTGTATGGATTTTTGTATGTTTTCCAGATACAAGGACCAAGAGGGACACCTTTACAACTACTTTGTGGACCTGGTGTCAGTCCCTGATGGCAAGGCAGACACCATCGTTATCGCCATCAAGGAGGTACTGCACATCAAAAAGACACCAACAGAGAGATTGTACGGCCTGGGCACTGATGGGGCTGTAGTGATGACTGGTATGGACACAACAAAGTCTTAGAATGAACAATGTCTTCTTTTTTTACAGTACGTCTTGTGATTAGGGTTGCACATTTTGGGGAATATTCAGAGGTGGAAACTTTCCGTGGGAATTAACAGGAATATATGCAAATTAATATGAATACCATTGAAATTTAGATGGTTTTTGCATTGGATATATTTACCATATCATATGGAGACAAACAAACTTTGTAGTAGACACAATTGCAAATTTAATCCTTCCAATAGAAATAAACAATTTATTTACGAATTGAACTTGAATTAAATGAGTTGACACTTCACATGGGATGATTTCACTGAACCAAATAAAGGGAATATTGAATGATCCCCAATGTTCCCCATTGCATCTCCCAAAAAATGTTTTTAACATACATCTGTAAAATGATCAGCTAGAAACTAAAGCTTTGGTTGTCTTCCTCTCAGGATTCCATGTCTTCTCCCTGGACCTCCTCAATGCCCACCTCTTGAACATCAGACTGAGGCCTCATCTTCACGGTCACTTTCCAACCTTGTTGAGGATGGCTCGTTGTCCGGCTCAAAAAGCCACAAATTTGCTTGGATTTTTCAACCCTTATATTGGTCAGCCTGTTGCGTGCTTTGGTGTGTCCCCAAACAAGGACCAGTTGCGCTCTGAGGCGGCTGCTGATGGTGGGATTTGGAGGATGATGAAGGCAAAAGGGGAAAGAGCCTCAGATCCACAAAGTCCCTTCCACCAGGTGGCTGATGAGATATGTTGACTGCCATATTGCATCTCTATACCAAAGCCCTTGCTTGGAAGTGTACTTCGCCAGACTGCCAAGAACCTTGCCCTCATCCAGGCCAAGGTGGCGAGACACAGTAGTGATGACATCATAGGCCTTGTTGATCTCTGCACCAGACAGGATGCTCTTGCCAGCATACTTGGGGTCCAACATGTACGCTGCAGCGTGTATGGGCTTCAGGCAGAAGTCTTCACGCTTTATGATGTATTTCAGAACTGCAGTTTCCTCTGCTTGGAGCAACAGTGAAGTTGGCAGGGCAGTACAGATTTCTCCTCTTACATCTGCAAGCAGAGTCTGAACATCGGACAGGATGGCATTGTCTCCCTCAATTCATGCAATGGCTACTGCTATAGGATTCATGAGTTTCAGGCTGCTTTACCACTCTCTCCCAAAATAAATCATCCAGGAGGATACTCTTGATGGGGCTGTCCATATCGGCAGACTGATATGGCCATTTCTTGGAGACTCCTTCCCCTCCAGGAGACTGTCAAACATGATGACAACACCACCCCAATGGGTGTTGCTGGGAAGATTCAATGTGGTGCTCTTATTCTTCTCACTTTGCTTGGTGAGAGGGATTGCTGCTATAACTTGATGACCCTTCACATACCTAACCATTTCCTTGGCTCTATTGTATCCATTGTTTTCAGTGCCATGATGTCCTTGGAGCAGATGCAATGCATGAGCAGCACAGCCAATGGGTGTGATGTGAGGGTTGGACTCCTTCATGTTCGCAGCATTGTCTGTCACCAGCGTAAATACCTTCTGTGGTCCAAGGTCATTGACTGCCTTCAGCTCATCTGCAATGTAGAGAACGGTGTGTCTATTGTCGCTTGTGTCTGCGCTCTTGTAGAATACTGGTTGAAGGGTGGAGATGTAGTTAATTATTCCTTGCCCACGAACATTCGACCACCCATCAGAGATTATTGCAATAGTCTTCTTTCTCTATGATTTGCTTGACCTTCACTTGAACTCTGTTCAACTCCGCATCCAGCAAATCCTTCATTCAACTACCTACCTCATCCCCATATTTGTTTTTCTGCTCTTTTGCACACCAGTATTTCTACTTGCACATATATCACTCCAGTGTAAATTGCTCAATTGTAATTACTTCCCCACTATTGGCCTATTTATTCCCTTACCTCCTTACTTCATTTGCACACACTGTATACAGACTTCTCTATTGTGTTTTTGGCTGTACGTTTGTTTATCCCATGTGTAACTCTGTCGTTTTTGTTGCACTGCTTTGATTTATCTTGGCCAGGTCGCAGTTGTAAATGAGAACTTGTTCTCAACTGGCCTACCTGGTTAAATATATAGATTTTTTAAATTAGTAGATAAAGCATGTCTGGTTGGAGGGGTTTATGCTGGGCGAAGAACATTCATTAATCTCGTCCAATACACATTGCCTGTGAGCATCAGAGGTGATCCAGTTGCATACACAGCTCGAGCAAGACATTTACCAGCATTTCTCTGACTACGTTCCTCCATTGAGTCAAAAAAAATAATCTTCTTCCAGGAGGGCATGAGCTGTTGCTATCGATAAGGTGTCTAATTCATAATTTTCACCTCGAATAGAGCGCTTGGTCAGATGATTCTGCATTTTGTTGCATTCTACACATATGATTTGGCACAGTATTTGCAAATGTACACAGCTTTTCCTTCTACATAAGCTGCAGTGAAATGTCTCCACACATCAGATAGTGCCCGTGGCATTTTCCTGTTAAGATTAGAAAAAAAGAGTAAAATAACAAATACAATTCCATGTACAGATAAATAGTTGAGCAGTTAGATTAAACAACTCCTTTGTAAGATAAATGTTTTCAAATGAAACATGTATGGAAATAGGTGAATTAACACTCCTCAGTTAGCAGGCTCAAGCAAGCTAAAAACCCACATGGTAGCAAAAACTAACTAGCAGAAATTGTTACCAAGTTAGAAATGATTTAAACACACTTTGCTATAGGCTACTATTTACGAGTTAACAAAAAATTATTTCACCCCACCCAGTATTCTAATCAAAATTTACCAGAAAGCATGTAGTCCTTGGCTCAGACAGTGTAGTAGTGTGGGCTCAATAGCATCTCATTAGCGTGCAAGATCTTGAGAATCAGCTGAACATGTGATGGAAGAATGCGCACTTTGCATGCAGAGGGTTGCAATTCCATTGAATTGGGGATAGTTGAACCAAAATATGGCACAAGACCTAGAATTGCCTTGTGTATCCCCAAAAAAAGGTTCACTGTTATAAGCTAACTTTTTGGATGAATTTAAGTAAAATTCCCCAAATTCCAGGGCTTAACTTCCTATGATTTTTTTTTTTAAATCTACCGGAAAGTTTCCAACCCTTTGCAACCCTAGATTCAAGGCACCCAGACCTCCGTCCCAGATATCGCCGTTTCTTGCTGCTGCTAATGATGGGGATGAGGGTGTTGTCGGGTGTCTGGAGTAAATCCTTCGCATCCGCCGCGTTAATGAAAATAATATTCTTCCAGTAAGGGGTGAGTAATCACTGTCCTGAGATCTAGAAGCTCTTTCGGTCATAATAGACGTGGCATAAACATTATGTACAAAAGTTACAAATAACGCTAAAAAACACGAACAATAGCGCGATTGGTTAGGGGACCATAAAATGTCAACTATCTTCTCCGACGCCATCAACATCCTTGGTTGCAACACTCACTGCCGAGTTCCAAACTGCCTCGAAGCAACGTCGGCTCAAGAACTGTTCGTTGGGAGCCTCAGGAAATAGGTTTCCATGGCCGAGCAGCCACACACAAGCTTAATATCACTATGTGCAATGCCAAGCGTCGGCTGCATGGCGTAAAGATGGCCACCATTGGACTCTGGAGCAGTGGAAATGTGTTCTCTGGAGTGATGACTCACGCTTCACCATCTGGCAGTCAACGGCCGAAATCTGGTTTGGCGGATGCCAAGAGAACGCTACCTGCCCCAATGCATAGTGCCAACTGTAAAGTTTGGTGGAGGAGGAATAATGGTCTGGGGCTGCTTTTCATGGTTCGGGCTAGGCCCCTTATTTCAAGTGACGGGAAATCTTAACGCTACAGCATACAATGACATGCTAGACGATTCTGTGCTTCAAACTGTGGCAACAGTTTGGGGAAGGCCCTTTCCTGTTTCAGCATGACAATGTACCTGTGCACAAAGCGACATCCATACAGAAATGGTTTGTCGAGATCAGTGTGGAAGAACTTGGCTGGCATGCACAGAGCCCTAACCTCAACCCCATCAAACACCTTTGGGATGAATTGGAACACCGACTGTGAACCAGGCGTAATCTCCCAACATCATAAATGCTCCTGGCTGACTGGAAGCAAGTCCCCACAGCAATGTTCCAACCTCTAGTGGAAAGCCTTCCCAGGAGAGTGGAGGCTATTATAGCAGTAAAGGGGGAATCAACTCCATATTAATGCCCAATGATTTTGGAATGAGATGTTTGACGAGCAGGTGTCCACACACTTTTGGTCATGCAGTGTGTGTATTGCAATTCGAACAATTCTATATGCATTGTGATTTGATACTGCGATTTGATGCTCCAAACATATTGCTCACCACGAGACAGCACAGGAAAATGCTTCTGTGTACACACACACACATTCAAAAGTTTGGGGTCACTTAGAAATGTTCTTCTTTTTGAAAGAAAAGCACATTTTTGTCCAACTAAAATAACATCAAATTAATCAGAAATACAGATTAGACATTATTAATGTTGTAAATGACTATTGTAGCTAGAAACAGCAGATTTTTTATGGAATATCTACATAGGCCCATTATCAGCAACCATCACTCCTGTGTTCCAATGGCACATGGTGTTAGCTAAACCAAGGTTATCATTTTAAAATGCTAATTGATCATTAGAAAACCCTTTTGCAATTATGTTAGCAAATCTGAAAAATGTTCTGATTAAAGAAGCAATAAAACTGGCCTTCTTTATACTAGTTGAGTATCTGGAGCAACAGCATTTAATAAATAAAACATTTAAGGGGTGGATCAGCTTAATATTGCAGAAAGAATGCTGCTTCCATCAATGTAATTGTCTGCATAATTTCTAATCCCCCATATATTTTTGGGGTAAATATATATCCATATACATATACGCATGCATACATATACATATATAGATAAATACACATACCTACATACTTTTAAGAAATAATTTTATTATTTTCCCCCGCAAACCCTACCACCCTTCCCCCAATTGGAGTAAACTAAAACACTTCGGCTTTTACCTTCAGTTTATACATCTTATACACATTTTACAGACAATCTATTTTACAATAGTTATATTTTGTTTGTTTTTAGTCCTTCCTCTATTTCTGATGTCCATCCAGTTTGATTTGTATTTGTAACTGTGCTATTTCATAAAAGTACTGAACCTACACTGCTCAAAAAAATAAAAAGGGAACACACTTAAACAACACAATGTAACTCCAAGTCAATCACACTTCTGTGAAATCAAACTGTCCACTTAGGAAGCAACACTGATTGACAATAAATGTCACATGCTGTTGTGCAAATGGAATAGAAACAGGTGGAAATTATAGGCAATTAGCAAGACACCCCCAATAAAGGAGTGGTTCTGCAGGTGGTGACCACAGACCACTTCTCAGTTCCTATGCTTCCTGGCTGATGTTTTGGTCACTTTTGAATGCTGGCGGTGCTTTCACTCTAGTGGTAGCATGAGACGGAGTCTACAACCCACACAAGTGGCTCAGGTAGTGCAGCTCATCCAGGATGGCACATCAATGCGAGCTGTGGCAAGAAGGTTTGCTGTGTCTGTCAGCGTAGTGTCCAGAGCATGGAGGCGCTATCAGGAGACAGGCCAGTACATCAGGAGACTAGGAGGAGGCCAACAACCCAGCAGCAGGACCGCTACCTCCGCCTTTGTGCAAGGAGGAGCAGGAGGAGCACTGCCAGAGCCCTGCAAAATGACCTCCAGCAGGCCACAAATGTGCATGTGTCTGCTCAAACGGTCAGAAACAGACTCCATGAGGGTGGTATGAGGGCCCGACATCCACAGGTGGGGGTTGTGCTTACAGCCCAACACCGTGCAGGACGTTTGGCATTTGCCAGAGAACACCAAGATTGGCAAACTCGCCACTGGCGCCCTGTGCTCTTCACAGATGAAAGCAGGTTCACACTGAGCACGTGACAGACGTGACAGAGTCTGGAGACGCCGTGGAGAACGTTCTGCTGCCTGCAACATCCTCCAGCATGACCGGTTTGGCGGTGGGTCAGTCATGGTGTGGGGTGGCATTTCTTTGGGGGGCCGCTGGTGCGGTTGGCCCTGGGTTCCTCCTAATGCAAGACAATGCTAGACCTCATGTGGCTGGAGTGTGTCAGCAGGTCCTGCAAGAGGAAGGCATTGATGCTATGGACTGGCCCGCCCGTTCCCCAGACCTGAATCCAATTGAGCACATCTGGGACATCATGTCTCGCTCCATCCACCAACGCCACGTTGCACCACAGACTGTCCAGGAGTTGGCGGATGCTTTAGTCCAGGTCTGGGAGGAGATCCCTCAGGAGACCATCCGCCACCTCATCAGGAGCATGCCCAGGCGTTGTAGGGAGGTCATACAGGCACGTGGAGCACACACACACACTACTGAGCCTCATTTTGACTTGTTTTAAGGACATTACGTCAAAGTTGGATCAGCCTGTAGTGTGGTTTTCCACTTTAATTTTGAGTGTGACTCCAAATCCAGACCTCCATGGGTTGATAAATTTGATTTCCATTGATTTTTGTGTGGTTTTGTTGTCAGCACATTCAACTATGTAAAGAAAAAAGTATTTAATAACAATATTTCATTCAGATCTAGGATGTGTTATTATAGTGTTCCCTTTATTTTTTTGAGCAGTGTATATACATTTTACAGACCCCGTATGTTTTACATTGGTTATCTTGTTATTAGTCCCGCCCTTCAGCTCCATTCAACCCCTCCCATCTATCTCTCAACATCATCCATTTCGGATTTCTATTTTCCATATATTTATCAACTGTGCTGTGATGCTTCACAAAAGAATTGAACCTTTCTATTCTCATTGCTTCTACAGACTGTAAATTAAAAATATATTTTTCTGCTATATAAATAATTATTATATTATTGATTGATTGATTGACTGACTACGGCTTTTCAAATCACCCAGTATTGCTATCTGCAGCGTTAGTTCTAGGCAAATGTTGCAATTCTTCAGCCATTCCTGGACCTGGGACCAAAAACGAGCTACATTTGGACAATACCAAAATAAATGATCTAATGACTGCCTCCTCACAGCAGAATCTGCATAGCTGGGAAGATTGTTATATATATATATATATATGGGGGATACATTCTATTGGTTGCAAGAATTTTGTATAGTAATTTAAATTGAAAAATTTGAAGTTTTGAATCCGGTGTTGTTTTGCGGATCAATTCATAAACCATGTGCCATGGAATGGGTACATCGAAAATCTCTTCCCAACTATTTTGCAATTTATACAACACAGATGTCAGTTTTTTGGTCCTTAAATGAAATTGGTAAATGTTTTTATTTACCACACTTTTCTTTAACCATTTATGTTCTTTAATACAGGGCCGACATACAAGTTCCTTACTTTTTTCCCCTTCTACTTGCCTCTTCCATTTGTGGTAATGCTGCAATTAATTGGTTGTAATTTTGGGTAGAGCAGACATTTCCATATGTCTGTGTTAGCTGCATGTGTGACAACTCCACCAGTCCTATTTATGATATCATTCACTAAAATTATACCTTTTTTTTTTTTTTTTTAATTTCTTCGAAAAATAGTTTTTTTTTATCAATTAGTATATTTGAATTTAACCACAATATTTGTTGTATTATTTGTTCTGTCTTTTCAGGTGGATTAAACTGAAATTGCAACCAACTTTCTAAGGCTTGTTTAGAAAATAAAGATATTTTGGAGATTATTTCCTTTTCAAACAACTGAAAGTGAGCAGGTGTAATCTGAATAAAGGGGAAAAGGCCCTTCTTGAACATAGGATGAGACATTCCTACCAATTTACTAGAGAACCAGTTTGGATTTAAGTATAACTTTTGTATGACTGATGCCTTTAGTGAGAGGTCTAATGCTTTAATATTTAATCATTTCTGCCCTCCGAATTCATATTCGTTATATAAATAGGCCCTTTTAATTTTATCTGGCTTGCCGTTCCAAATTAAATTGAATATTTTTTGTTCATATAATTTAAAAAGCAGGTCACTAGGTGTAGGCAAAACCATAAGCAAATAGGTAAACTGTGATATAACTAAAGAGTTAATCAGGGTGATTTTTCCACAAATAGACAGGTATTTTCCTTTCCATGGTAGCAAGATCTTTATTTTTGCTAACTTTCTATAAACATTTATTGGAGTGAGATCATTTCTTTCTTTTGGGATTTGTATACCGAGTATGTCCACATCTCCGTCAAACCATTTAATTGGTAAACTGCATGGTAATGTAAAAGTATAATTTTTTTGTGATCCAATACGTAATATCATAATTTGGTTTTAATCCAGAGAGGATAGCAAAAGTATTTAGATCCTCTATGAGGCCGTGGAGAAATTCTAATTGTGGTTTAAAAAGAAAACATTAATCATCAGCGTACAATTACACCTTAGTTTAAGCCACGGATTTCTAATCCCTTAATATTATTGTTTGATATAATTTTAACAGCTAACATTTCGATGGCAATAATAAATAGACATGCCAATAGTGGACAACCTTGTTTTACTCCTCTAGATAGTTTTAAACTTTCTGAGATGTAGCCATTATTTACTATTTTACACCTAGGGTGACTATACATAACTTTAACCCATTTTACAAAGAGATTCCCCAAAATGTAAATATTCTAGGCATTTATATATAAACTCCAGTCGTATTTTATCAAAAGCCTTTTCAAAATCAGCTATGAAAACCCGGCCTGGTGTCCCCGATATTTCATAGTATTCTATTGTTTCCAGTACTTGTCCTATATTATCTCCAATGTATCGTCCATGTAAAAAAAAAAAAAAAAAAAAAGATTAGGATGAATAATATCTGACAATACTTTAAGTCTATGCGCCAAGCATTTTGCTAGGATTTTTGCATCACAACACTGAAGTGTAAGAGGTCTCCAATTTTTTTTAAATGGACTGGATCTTTATATATACACCACTTGGGTCCTGTTTCAGTAATAATGATATCAGACCTTCTTGTTGCATGTCTGATAATTTACCATTTATATAGGAGTGGTTAAAACATGCTAATAATGGTCCTTGAGTATATCAAAAAGAGTTTGTCTACTTCCACTGGTATGCCATCCAGCCCTGGAGTTTTCCATCCTTAAAGGCCACAATTGCACCAAGAAGTTCCTCCTCCTCCTCTGTAATTTGGCCTTCACATGAGTCTTTCTGTAGAGATGTTAATTTTACATTATTATTAGCATAAAAATCCATACAATAAGTTTCAGTTAGTGGAGATGGAGGAGACTGAAACGAAAACATATTCTTAAAGTACTTTACATTCTCTTTCAAAATATCATTCGGCGAATCATGCGTGACCATTTGTAACACGTTGTTTTGGTAGCATTTCTATATTGAAGATTGAAAAAGAATTTGGTGCATTTTTCCCCATATCCCATCCAGTTATCTTTATTTTTTATAATATATTACACACTGGATCTTTGAATAAGTTCCTCCATTTCTTTTTCCTCTAACTTATTCTGTGCCTCTATGGTACAGTTTTTATTGCTATCTAACTGTACTGTTGGACCTTCAATTTCCTTTGTTAATATGGACTCTTGATCTAAATTGCTTTGGTTTCATAGATGAGTACTAAATTGCATGGCCTCTAAAGGCACACTTAAGTTTCCTTTACAATAAGGGGATGTGCTGTACCTATGTTATGTCTGAAAAAGTCAGTTATAAATTCTTCTGTCCTAGTTCTAAACAATTTATCATCTAGTAGGCTTTGATTAAATTTCCAATATCCTCGCCCACGTGGAAATTCTGTAAGAGTAATATATATGCCAATTATGTGATGATCCGACCACATTCTGTCCCCTATCAACACTTTTTAAACTTTTGGTGCCAGAAAGTAGTGAAGACGACTAGGCTTGACAGCCTCCGCCATGTATATCTCACTAGGTCAGGGTATTTAAGTCTCCATATATCCACCAATTCCAATAGTATTAAAATCTCCCACCATAATAATAGAGTCTAGTGTTCCTTGTAGAGTTGATAAATTCTTATATATATATATATTTTCAAAGAAGCTTGGATCATCACTATTCAGACCGTATAGGTTAATAAGCCATATCTGTTTATTGTCCAATAACATATTTAAAATAATCCATCTACCTTGATCTGTTTGGACAATTTGCACATTTGTATCAAAATTACTGTTAATCACCCCTTTTGAATTTCTTTGCCCATGGGAGAAATATATTTCGACCCCTAAGTTCTTTTTCAACAAAACTTCATTTAAAATTGTTGAATGGGTTTACTGTAAACAATAGATATTATATTCCTTCTCTGTTAGCCAGGTAAATACTGATCGCCTTTTCTTATTATCTGGAACAACAGCATTTGTGGATTCGATTACAGGCTCAAAATGGCCAGAAACAAAGAACTTTCTTCTGAAACTCGTTAGTCTATTCTTGTTCTGAGAAATTAAGGCTATTCCATGCGAGAAATTGCCAAGAAACTGTTCACAGAACAGTGCAAACTGGCGCTAACCAGAATAGAAAGAGTGGGAGGCGCCGGTGCACAACTGAGCAAGCTTCATTAAATAGTACCCACAAAACACCAGTCTTGACGTCAACAGTGAAAAGACGACTCCGGGATGCTGGCAGAGTTCCTCTGTCTAGTGTCTATGTTCTTTTGCCCATTTTAATCTTTCATTTTTATTGGCCAGTACGAGATCTTCAGTTTCTTGGCAATTTCTCGCATAGAATAGCCTTCATTTCTCACCACAAGAATAGACTGACGAGTTTCAGAAGAAAGATCTTTGTTTCTGGCCAGTTTGGGCCTTTAATCGAATCCACAAATGCTCCAGATACTCAAGGCGGCCAGTTGTATTGCTTCTTTAATCAGAACAGTTTTCAGCTGTGCTAACAGAATTGCAAAAGGGTTTTCTAATGATCAATAAGCATTTAAAAATGATAAACTTGGATTAGCTAACAACGTGCCATTGGAACACAGGAGTGATGGTTGCCGATAATGGGCCTATGTACACCTGTACAATATGTAGATATTCCATTAAAAATCAGCTGTTTCCAGCTACAATAGTCATTTACAACATTAACAATGTCTACACTATTTCAGATCAATTTGATGTTATTTTAATGGACAAACAAGTGACCCCAAACTTTTGAACGGTAGTGTTAAAGGGGGGTGAATGAGCCAATTGTAAGCTGGGGATGATTAGGTGACCGTGATGGTATGAGGGCCAGATTGGTAATTTAGCCAGGACACCAGCCCTGCTTAGCTTCAGACGCAAGCCAGCAGTGGGATGCAGGGTGGTGTGTGTGTATATAACAAAATAAAGTTATAAATTGATACTTTGAGCAATACTTAAGGACTGTGTTCTGTTCAGTCATTGGTGTGTGATGCACATCCCTCCTTGTCTGGCCGATAGGCAGACTAGTCTCCCTGTAGGATGCTAGCAGTGGTCTATGGCAGCAGACAGGCTATTGTGTTGTATCAATAAGGAAGGAATGACATACAAGTACCAAGGACATGCCATCGCTTTATACTCCTGTGTTTTATGGTTCAGTCAGTGCGTCAAGTCTCGCTGTCTGTCTCATTCCTCCCCACCTCAATCTCTTCCCTCGCTCTCTCAATTCAATTAAAAAGTGGCTTTGTTGGCATAGGAAACATGTTTACATTGGCAAAGCAAGTGAAGTAAACAAAATGACAAAAACCAAAAAAAGCTAAATTAAACAAAACGACAACAGCCATTAACAGTAAGCATTACACAAACAAAGTTAAGCGAATAATCACTTTTAAATAATATATTAGCAGTTAAATGTAGTATAACATTTTTAAAAGTTGTTTCAGAAGCTATGTACAGTGTTGGAACAATGTGCAGAATGCACAAATGACGAGGAGGAAATAAATGGGCAGATAAATATAGGTTATATTTACATTGGTGTTTCTGACCCACTGGTTGACCTTTTCTTGTGGCATCGGCTCACAAATTCTGCTGCTGGGATTGCCCACTGCAATCCCAGCAATCCCAGTATTTCGCCTAACAGATATGGGAGTTTGTCAATTTGATTTGTGGGTTGTGAAATTTGAGGGAAATATGTCTCTTATATTGTCATTCACATGGCAGGAGGTTAGAAAGTGCAGCTCGGTTTCCATCCCATTTCTGAAAGTTCTTCGCCCAGCATACACCCCTCCAACCAGACATGCTTTATCTACTCATTTGCTGGATGCAGAGCTCAAGTGAAGGTCAAGCAAATCATAGAGAAAGAAGACTATTGCAATAATCTCTGATGGGTGGTCGAATGTTCGTGGGCAAGGAATAATTAACTACATCTCCACCCTTCAACCAGTATTCTACAAGAGCACAGACAAGGGACAACAGACACACCGGTCTCTACATTGCAGCTGAGCTGAAGGCAGTCAATGACCTTGGACCACAGAAGGTATTTGCACTGGTGACAGACAATGCTGCGAACATGAAGGAGTCCTACCCATTGGCTGTGCTGCTCATGCATTGAATCTGCTCCAAGGACATCATGGCACTGAAAACAATGAATACAAGAGAGCCAAGGAAATGGTTAGGTATGTGAAGGGTCATCAAGTTATAGCAGCAATCCCTCTCACCAAGCAAAGTGAGAAGAATAAGAGCACCACATTGAATCTTCCCAGCAACACCCATTGGGGTGGTGTTGTCATCATGTTTGACAGTCTCCTGGAGGGGAAGGAGTCTCCAAGAAATGGCCATATCAGTCTGCCGATATGGACAGCCCCATCAAGAGTATCCTCCTGGATGATTTATTTTGGGAGAGAGTGGTAAAGCAGCCTGAAACTCATGAATCCTATAGCAGTAGCCATTGCATGAATTGAGGGAGACAATGCCATCCTGTCCGATGTTCAGACTCTGCTTGCAGATGTAAGAGGAGAAATCTGTACTGCCCTGCCAACTTCACTGTTGCTCCAAGCAGAGGAAACTGCAGTTCTGAAATACATCATAAAGCGTGAAGACTTCTGCCTGAAGCCCATACACGCTGCAGCGTACATGTTGGACCCCAAGTATGCTGGCAAGAGCATCCTGTCTGGTGCAGAGATCAACAAGGCCTAGGGTGTCAACACTACCGTGTCTCGCCACCTTGGCCTGGATGAGGGCAAGGTTCTTGTCAGTCTGGCAAAGTACAACTCCAAGCAAGGTCTTTGGGATGGAGATAGAATATGGCAGTCGTGCCAACATATCTCATCAGCCACCTGGTGGAAGGGACTTTGTGGATCTGAGGCGCTTTCCCCATCATCCTCCAAATCCCACCAACATCAGCCGCCTCAGAGAGCAACTGGTCCTTGTTTGGGAACACACACACCAAAGCACACAACAGGCTGATCAATACAAGGGTTGAAAAATTGGTGGCCATCCGGGCAAATTTGTGGCTTTTTCAGCCTGACAACAAACCATGCTCAAGGTTGGAAAGTGACCGTGAAGATGAGGCCTCAGTCTGATGTTCAAGAGGTGGGCATTGAGGAGGTCCAGGGAGAAGACATGGAATCCTGAGAGGAAGACATCCAAAGCTTTAGTTTCTAGACTATCATTTTACAGATGCGATGGATCATTCAATATTCCCTTTCTTTTGTTGTTCAGTGAAATCATCCCATGTGAAGAGTCAACTCATTTAATTAAAGTTAAATTCGTAACTAAATTGTGTTTTTGATTCCTATTGGAAGGTTTTAATCATTTGCAATTATGTCTACTTGTCCCAAAGCCACTCATGGGTTGTCTTCGCTCTCAGCTTAGGGTCGTTGTCCTGTTGGAAGGTGAACCGTCACCCCTGTCTGAAGTCCTGAGTGCTCTGGAGCAGGTTTTCATCAAGGAGCTCTGTACTTTGCTCTGTTCATCTTTCCCTCGATCCTGACTAGTCTCCCAGTCCCTGCATCTGAAATACATCCCCATGCTTCACTGTAGGGGTGGTGCCAGGTTTCCTCCAGACGTTACACTTGGCATTCAGGCCAAAGAGTTCCATCTTGGTTTCATCAGACCAGAGAATCTTGTTTCTCATGGTTATAGACAACAGGTGCCTTTTGGCAAACTCCAAGCTGGCTGTCATGTGCCTTTTACTGAAGTGGCTTCCGTCTGGCCACTCCACCATAAAGGGCCGATTGGTGGAATTCTACAGAGATGGTTGTCCTTCTGGAAGGTTCCCCCATCCCAACAGAGGAACTCTGGAGCTCTTTCAGAGTGACCATCAGGTTCTTGGTCACCTCCCTGATCAAGGCCCTTCTCCCCCGATTGCTCAATTTGGCCGGGCGGCAAGCTCTAAGAAGAGTCTTGATGGCTTCAATCTTCTTCCATTTAAGAATGATGGAGGCCACTGTGTTCTTGGGGACCTTCAATGCTGCAGACATTTGTTGGTACCCTTCCCCAGATCTGTGCGTCGACAAAATCCTGCCTAGGAGCTCTACGGACAATGCCTTCGACCTCATGGCTTGGTTTTTGCTCTGACATGCACTGTCAACTGCGGGACCTTATATTAGAGGTCGACCGATTAATTAGGGCCGATTTCAAGTTTTCATAACAAAATCGGTAATCTGCCTTTTTGGACGTCGATTACATTGCAATCCATGAGGAAACTGCATGGCAGGCTGACCACCTGTTACGCGAGTGCAGCGTCAAAAGGACCTTGTGGCTGCAAGGAGCCATGGTAAGTTGCTAGCTAGCATTAAACTTATCTTATAAAAAAAATAATCTATCTTCACATAATCACTAGTTAACCTAGTAATATCATCAACCATGTGTAGTTAACTAGCTTGTCCTGCGTTGCATATAATAAATGTGGTGCCTGTTAATTTATCATCGAATCACAGCCTACTTCAACTTCGCCAAACGAGTGATGATTTAACAAAAGCGCATTGCCAAAAAAAAAGCACAATCTTTTCACAAATGTACCTAACAATAAACATCAATGCCTTTTTAACTTCTCTAGGGTAGGGGGCAGCATTTGGAATTTTGGATGAAAAGCATGCCCAAATTAAACTGCCTGCTTCTCGGGCCCAGAAGATATGATATGCATATAACTGGTAGATTTGGATAGAAAACACACTAAAGTTTCCAAAACTGTTAAAATAGTGTCTGAGTATAACAGACCTGATTTGGCAAGCGAAAACCTGAGAAATCCATTCGGGAAGTACTTTTTTTGTTGGTTTTGTAGTTTTCTATACAATGCCATTACAGTATCCATTGACTTAGGACTCAAATTGCAGTTCCTATGCCTTCCACTAGATGTCAACAGTCTTTAGAAATAGTTTCAGGCTTGTATTCTGAAAAATGAGGAAGTAAGAGCAGTCTGAATGAGTGGACCCTAAAGTGTCAGAGCTTTTTCATGCGCGTGACCGAGTTGAGTGCCTATCTTGTTTACCTTTTATATTGACGACGTTATTGTCCGGTTGAAATATTATCGATTATTTAGGCTAAAAACAACCTGAGGGTTGAATATAAACATCGTTTGACATGTTTCTATGAACTTTACGGATACAATTTGGATTTTTTTTTATCTGCCTGTTTTGACTGCGTTTGAACCTGTGGATTACTGAAGAAAACGAACAAAAAGGAGGTTTTTGGATATAAAGAGACTTTATCGAACAACAGGAACATTTATTGAGTAAATGAATGTCTGCTGAGTGCAACCATATGAAGATCATCAAAGGTAAGGGATTAATTTTATCTCTATTTCTGACTTGTGTCTCTTCTACTTGGCTGGTTACTGTTTGTAATGATTTGTCTGCTGGGCTATGTTCTCAAATAATCGTATGGTATGCTTTCGCCGTAAAGCATTTCTTTATTTTTATCTGACCTCCAGACGAGCTTCAATGTCATTACAACTGTCCTTCAAATATATTACTATAAAAATCAATCTTTCATGAAATCACACATGAAAGACACAAATTAAAGCTACACATGCTGTGAATCCAGCCAACATGTCTGATTTCAAAAAGGATTTACGGGGAAAGCACACCAAACAATTATGTTAGCTCAGTACATAGCCACAGAAAAACACTGCCATTTTCCCAGCAAAAGATTTAAGTCACAAAAAGCAGAAATAGAGATAAAATTAATCACTAACCTTTGATGATCTTCATCAGATGACACTCATAGGACATGTTACACAATACATTTATGTTTTGTTCGATAATGTGCATATTTATATTCACAAATCTCGGTTTACATTGGCGCCATGTTCAGAAACGCCTCCAAAATATCCGGAGTAATTGCAGAGAGCCACGTCAAATAACAGAAATACTCATCATAAACTTTGATGAAAGATACATGTTTTACAAAGAATTAAAGATACTTGTTCTTAATGCAACCGCTGTGTCAGACCAAAAAGGTTTACGTAAAAAGCACACCATGCAATAATCTGAGACGGCGCTCAGATTTAACAACATTTCTCCGCCATGTTGGAGTCAACAGAAATACGAAATTTCATCATAAATATTCCCTTACCTTTGATTATGTTCATCAGAATGCACTGCCAGGAATCCTAGTTCCACAATAAATTGTTGTTTTGTTCGATAATGTCCATTACTTATGTCCAATTAGCTACTTTTGCTAGCATGTGCAGTACACATGTCCAAACGCTCGTGCAGGCAAACGTCGGACGAAAACTTCTAAAAGTTATATTACAAGTCGAATAAACTGGTCAAACTTAGTAGAGAATCAATCTTCAGGATGTTGTTATCATATATATCCAATAACGTTCCAAACGGAGCATTCCTTCATGTCTGTAGAAGTTATGGAACGCAAGGCGATATCATGAGGAAAGCGCGTGACCAAGAACTGGCAATCTGCCAGACCAATGACTGAAACAACTCCCATCCGGCCCCACATCACAGTATAGGTTTCATTCAGCGTTCTACAGACTGTTGACATCTAGTGGAAGGCGTAGGAAGTGCAAACATATCCATATATTACAGGGAATTGAATAGGCGATGACTTTAACTTCTTGCCACTAGGGGGGTGCCATTTCGACATAGCACAAATTCGTAGCCAAATTAAACTGCCTCGTACTCAATTCTTGCTCGTACAATATGCATATTATTATTACTATTGGATAGAAAACACTCTCTAGTTTCTAAAACCGTTTGAATTATGTCTGTAAGTGAAACAGAACTCGACTTAGAGCAATTCTCCTATGAGGTTTTGAAATTGGTGAAATCTGCTTGCTGTTCCCAGATCTGTAGATAACCCTGACTGTCTTCTATTGGTTGAGATGCACTGCATACGCCTTCCCCTGGTTGTTAGCGAATAGGGAGAGTTGAAATGGAGTCTCTACGTAGTTCAGAAAGTTGATAAATTGATTGGAACCGAGGTGTCCACCCTTTTGGACCTTCGCGCTGACGCAGAGAGGGTCTTGGAATGTCTTTTCAGAAGCTCTGGTTTTAGAAACTAGATATATCCGGCTCTGTTTTTATTCGATATAGGCTTTAAAGACATCATAATCTTGTTATTTTAAACCCGATTTATATCAGTTTATGTCAGTATTTTGCGATTTTCGGGCATTTCATTTTCTGGCGTTGTAGGGAGTTGGGTATCTCTCTCTCGAATGCCATTCTGTACTGCTAATTGCAACGTCGAAGGAAACATTCTCCAACCCAGCAACGATTCTTTTGGACAACGGACACCTTTCCCAAGATTCTGATGGGAGTTCAGCTAATAGTAAGTACTATTTATGCTGATAAATCGTTGTTCTGTTGAAAAAGTAAAATGTATAAGACGCCATTATTTTCCGTGTAGCGTTGCGCTATCGCACCCTGTATTGTACCCAGTATTGCGCAGTAAGGTTAACCTTTTGTCAATAGGGGGAGCTGTTGTCAAGAAAAAAATAGTGCTGTTTCCAAATTAAACTGCCTAGTACTCAATTCTTGCTCGTACAATATGCATATTATTATTATTATTATTGGATAGAAAACACTCTCTAGTTTCTAAAACCGTTGGAATTATGTCTCTGAGTGAAACAGAACTCATTCTACAGCACTTTTCCTGCCAGGGAGTGAGATTTCAGAAATCTTGGCCTCTGTTCCCAGGTCAGTTTATAAGTCCCTGTGAATGCTGTGGGGCTACAAACACTGCCTACGCCTTCCTCTAGATGTCAGTAAGTGGTGACAATTTGAATGGGGTCGATTGCGCAATCTGGGACTTTATATAAGACCAAGATGCGGAAGTACCTTTCTTTTCAGCCGTGCGCTCGACGCAGAGTGGACGTCGGACTGGCCTCCTTCCAAGCTTTGGTTTAGCCACTTCTATATCCCCGGTCATATTTTTATTCGTTATAGGTGTTAAAGACATCATAAGGTAGTTAATTTAAACCGATTTATAGCAATTTATATCCGTTTATTGCGATTTTCTGGCATTTCTTTGTGACGCACTTTCAAGAGTTGGACACTTTTCCAGTACATGCCGAACGTTAGTGGCCATTGACAGGACAAGAGGACATCTTTCGACCAAAAGACGATTAGACCGGAGAAAGGATACATTGCCCAAGATTCTGATGGAAGCTCAGCTAACAGTAAGAACTATTTATGCTGATAAATCGTTGTTCTGTTGAAAAATGTTAAACGCATAAGCCGCCATTTTTTTTTGGGTAGCTTCGCTTTGGCATACCCTGTATTGCACAGTAAGGTTAATTTTAAAAATGTAATTCAGCAATTGCATTAAGAACTAATTTGTCTTTCAATTGCTGTCCACCCTGTATTTTTTAGTCAAGTTTATGATTATTTTTGGATTAAACTAGGTCACTCTCCAAGATGGCGCCCGACATTTTCTGGCCAGTTTGGCTACTTTTCTCATTGTATAACCACGATTTTTGTGGCTAAATATGCACATTTTCGAACAAACTCTATATGTATGTTGTAATATGATGTTACAGGAGTGTCATCGGAAGAATTCTGAGAAGGTTAGTGAAAAAATTAATATATTTTGGAGGTGATAACGCTATCGCTCTTTTTGCCTTGAATCAATGCTGGGGTAATGTTTGCACATGTGCTAAGCTAATATAACGTTATATTGTGTTTTCGCTGTAAAACACTTAGAACATCTGAAATATTGTCTAGATTCACAAGATCTGTGTCTTTCAATTGCTGTACGCTGTGTATTTTTAAGAAATGTTTTATGATGAGTAATTAGGTAATACACGTTGCTCTCTGTAGTTATTCTAGTCGATTTGTGATGGTGGCTGCAATGGTAAACTATGATTTATACCTGAAATATGCACATTTTTCTAACAAAACATATGCTATACAATAAATATGTTATCAGACTGTCATCTGATGAGGTTGTTTCTTGGTTAGTGGCTATTTATATCTTTATTTGGCCGAATTTGTGATAGCTACTGATGCAGTAAGAAAATGGTGGAGTAAAAAAAAAGTTGTCTTTTGCTAACGTGGTTAGCTAATAGATTTACATATTTTGTCTTCCCTGTAAAACATTTTAAAAATCAGAAATGATGGCTTTATTCACAAGATCTGTATCTTTCATCTGGTGTCTTGGACTTGTGATTTAATGATATTTAGATGCTACTATTTACTTGTGACGCTATGCTAGCTATGCTAGTCAGCTTTTTTACTGGTGGGGGTGGTGGGGGGTGCTCCCGGACCCGGGTTTCTGAGGAAGTAGAGGTTAACATCGACCAGTCTCAGAATTCTCACTTCCTGTTTGGATTTTTACTCAGGTTTTTGCCTGCCATATGAGTTCTGTTATCATCACAGACATCATTCAAACAGTTTTAGAAACTTCAGAGTGTTTTATATCCAATAGTAATAATAATATGCATATATTAGTATCTGGGACAGAGTAGGAGGCAGTTCACTATGGGCACGCAATTCATCCAAAAGTGAAAATGTTGCACCCTATATCAAAGAAGTTAAATGCAAGTAAAACTAAATGCATGCTCTTCAGCCGATCGCTGCCCGCACCTGCCTGCCCATCCAGCATCACTACTCTGGACGGTTCCGACTTAGAATATGTGGACAACTACAAATACCTAGGTGTCTGGTTAGACTGTAAACTCTCCATCCAGACTCACATTAAACATCTCCAATCCAAAATTAAATCTAGAATAGGCTTCCTATTTCACAACAAAGCATCCTTCACTCATGCTGCCAAACATACCCTCGTAAAACTGACCATCCTACCGATCCGACTTTGGCGATGTCATTTACAAAATAGCCTCCAACACTCTACTCAACAAATTGGATCCAGTCTATCACAGTGCCATCCGTTTTGTCACCAACGCCCCATATCCCACCCACCCCACCCACCACCGCTCTCGTTGGCTGGCCCTCGCTTCATACTCGTCGCCAAACCCACTGGCTCCAGGTCATCTACAAGTCTTTGCTAGGTAAAGCCCCGCCTTATGTCAGCTCACTCGTCACCACAGCAGCACCCACCCGTAGCACGCGCTACAGCAGGTATATCTCACTGGTCACCCCCAAATCCAATTCCTCCTTTGGCCGCCTTTCCTAACAGTTTTCTGCTGCCAATGACTGGAACGAACTGCAAAAATCACTTTAGCTGGAGACTCATATCTCACTCACAAGCTTTAAGCACCAGCTGGCAGAGCAGCTCACAGGTCACTGCACCTGTACATAGCCCATGTGTAAATAGCCCATCTAACTACCTCATCCTCATACTGTATTTATTTATCTATCTTGCTCCTTTGCAGTATCTCTACTTGCACATTCATCTTCTGCACATCTACCATTCCAGTGTTTAATTGCTATATTGTAATTACTTCACCACCGTGGCCTATTGATTGCCTTTCCTCCCTTATCTTACCTCATTTGCACACTGTATATAGACTTTTTCCCTACTGTATTATTGACTGTATGTTTGTTTATTCCATGTGTAACTCTGTTGTTGTATGTGTCAAACTGCTTTGCTTTATCTTGGCCAGGTCGCAGTTGTAAATGAGAACTTGTTCTCAACTAGCCAACCTGGTTAAATAAAGATGAAATAAAAAAAAGTAAAATACATTTTAAAAATTGTGTGAATGGTTTTCGTTCAATTGTTAGTATATATCAATTCCCCATAACATATATCATCAGTAGTACATTTACTGTTAATTCCTAATCTACAATGATTGTTACGGTTATTTTTAATGCATTCAATATTATTATTCCAGTCTTCCCGTTCTCATTGTCTGAGTAGACACATTGTTTGCAGAGTGCACAATATATGCTATTCTTGTGAGAAACAAGTGTTGGTTTATTTCATTCCATTTGAGTTTTCAAATTTAGTCATTAGTTGTGTTCAAATACCCATACTAACATACTGTATACTACATACTATTAGTTAATTTTAGTATACTGTAAACGAACAGTATCATTTCAGTTGAGCATACTAGGGCTTCGCCTGTCTACTGGAGTTGATGCTGTGGCTATGCAACCTCTTGTTAGTAATTTGTTACCTAACTAGACATTTTACGACTTCGGGTGTGTTCTTAAATTCAATCTGGAGTGCGCACAATCAGAGCGTTATCAGATTGTCAGTTTGTAAATTCAGAGCGTTTCGCTCTGGGAGCGTTCAGAGCACACACTGGACGCTCTGGCATAGGAGTAGAGTTGATTAGAGCGTTCTGACCTTACAACGGCAGTCAAGCTAACTGGCTAGCTACTTCCAGACACAAATTAAAGAACACCTGACTCTGACCATTTTACTCGCCCTGGCAGAACTGGTTAGGCTTTTTTTTATGTCATCTGACAAAATAGATGTACACATACATGTTGTTAAATCATTGCACCCACACTGCTCGCAAGCGTCTGCACAGCCAGGCGCTAAAATAGAACTTGGTTCTATTTATGACGCCCAACACGTCACAAGTCCTGCCTCTCCCATCTCCTCATTGGTTTTTAGGAGCATATACCCATGTGGGTGATTGAAAGATGAACCGAGGTCCATACTCAGTTCATCTTTGTGGTAATGCTCCTAAAGTGGGTTGCCAACCGCCATATAAAGTCCAAATAAGAAGCCTGAAGGAAAGAGTAGCAATGACTAGAAACAAATTCGGTTTACCGTTTTATCTGTGGATTAATTGTCAGAGTAGAGGACCTTGTGCACTTCAGGTAAAATAACAACCCAATGTTTTTATCCCAGGACAAATGAGCTAGCAACAGCAAGGTAGCTAGCTAAATTGCCATAAATGTTTAATGCTTTTCAACCTGTTCCCAAATTAATATAATTGGTTCAGAGTTTGTTTTGATATTCAACAATTGAATTACGCTTTTTTGCCGACGTTGACTTACAACTGCCATATTCAACTGGTGTTGAGCGTTTGATAATTCATAAGTTATTCTGCACTCCGGGAAACTCAGACGAGAGTGCTCTGAATTCGGAGAGCGAATTTACAAAAGCTCCCGGATGGCCATTGAGAACACACAACGACTATACCAAGTAAAAAAACATTGGGTAGTTAGTTAGATAGCATATAGTTAATATACTGGCAAGTTTGATGTATTAGTAGCCAACTAATGTTAGGTAGCTAGCTAACATACCGGTACATTTATTTAACTAGGCAAGTCAGTTAAGAACATATTCTTATTTACAATGACGGCCTAGGAATACTGGGTGCCTTGTTCAGGGGCAGAACGACAGATTTTTTACTTGTCAGCTCGAGGATTCGATCTAGCAGTCAGCTCAGGGATTCGATCCAGCAACCTTTCGGTTACTGGCCCAACGCTCTAACCACTAGGCTACCTGCCGCCCCTGCAGTACATACTGCTGTAATGATATGCTATGATTATTCGAACACAGCTATTGTCTTTTGTTTGGAGCGCTGCTGTTAATGTCCATTAAGGATGTGGACACATAGAAGTAGGCCTATAGACTACCTTAAATCTTTCCAGCTTTCTCCCTTTTGATAACCACTCGGCGTGAAAGCAAAAAATGTCTAAAAATGCTGATTCCCACTTAGCAGCGCTTGATTTGGACTGAAATAGGTTCTGGTACTCATTTTGGGTGCTGGTACAGTTTCTATTTAGGTGCAGGAGCCCCATAATAATTTTGAGATAATATTCTATAAGGCATGAGCTACATGAGCTCAAGTCGAGCACTGCTTCTCATCCATTGCCCAAATTGCCTACAGCTGTGTCTGTCTCGAGCTCAGTGGTGGGAAACTGAGGGCCCAGAAAATGTTATACAATGTTGCAAGTTCACTAGTGCAAGCTGGCTTTCGCAGATTCTGCCATTACTCTCCTGAAGTTGCCGGTAATAGTCTACATGAGTCGGCCATCTTTCTCATGTTGTTGAATGGCAATGTCTTACCATTTCAACCGATCTGTGTGCCAGTTATGGTTTTCATATGCAGATTTTCGTGAAACAGTTTAATTAAATTTATGATAACGTCTTCATATCTCAAAATTATTCTCATGTTGGTAATCAACATTCTATCCAAATGAAAATGATAAACCTAAAAAGTAACTTACATTGCCATTGCTAACTATGTAAAAATAGCCTACATAAAGCCAACAAATAAAAAGATTGCATCCTGCAGGTAGAAAATGTCATGATAAAAATAAATATCCAATAAATCACATTGGCTACACATGGCCTGTCTGCAGCGAAATTGAAACATTGCATCAACTAGTTAATTGAGTCCAGCCCAGCCGGCAGGAGCATGAGAATAGTTGGGTCAGGCAGGTAAAGGTATTTTACTTCTGGATATCTAGATCTCTGGCGCCCTCGTGAGGCGTCAAACCATACGCATCAGACCAGGTCAATGCTTAGTGATTTTATAAAAACACGTATGGAAAAATACACATTAAAAAATGTCAGACGACCACAGATTTTTTTTCAGTCGGGGACAGCCCTAATACTCCGCCATCTTGAAGTATCTTTTTTTTCTCTCATTAGTCGGGACAGGTGGGTGTCCACCCCAAAGTGTTGCACATCATGTGTGCAACTCAGAAATCAAGCTTAGCTTTGAATGACACTCACCTGTCTTGATCAATGAGAGAAGACAAATATACTCTATGATGGTGGCGTATACATTGTCAAGTAATTTCATGGAGAAAAAAAATATTTTATTTAATAACTGACCATTTTCGAACTTCAAACGTTCCACCTGCGATGGGAGTTTTGAAGATACCGGTGTTTTTCAAGTCGAGAATGACTAAAGTATCGCCATGTAAATGATGATCGAAAATATGCTGGTTACGCTAAATAGATGTCTGTTATTAACGGCTATCACTGCTGAGCCGTTTGATTACATCAGCTAGCTCCAGATCGGACTGTCTGTCCTGCTTTGCGTTAGCAAATAGCAAGAAGTGATACAAATCTGAATTTAACTAAGACTCATCTACATTTCAAATACATGTACAGTACATTTGTTCAGGTATCCAATCAAACCTGCTAAGTGCCGAAAAGTGTAAACTTACTGCAGAACATTTAACTACTAAGTTAAATGTACCTGTTTAGTTACACAACTCATTCCATATTTCCATGATAATTCATGACAAAATAGCTGGCAAAATGGCAATATAATCACAAATGCTTCAATTTAATAAAGCACTCAAGAGGGTAGCTAACCAAATAACAATTGTCCCTTTTCATTTTGCGATGTTTAATTGTATCCACAACAGCTTGTTAGCTACATTTAACTTGCATCATATTGTTTACATTTGTAGCCAACTTACTAGTATTGTTATATTTGTTGTGACTCAACATTAATGCTCCAAATCCTAGAGAAACACTTGAGGCAGTTAACGTTAATGAATATCTTTAGACTATTTAAACCTGAATATTATGTCAACAGCATCCCCGTATAAGTTTACACTTCAAGTTTCTTTCAAACAATAAAGTTCAGCGATTTCAACTTCAAGCTAGCTAGCTAACGTTAGCTAAATAGTTGAGGACGATAGCCAGCCAACTGTTGTGAACCATCGGGGTTCATCGGGTTCCCTTCCCCCACAACTACATGGCTAGCACTACTAGCCTGTCATTTATTGACGTTGCATATAAAACACGGTCAACAATAAAACATGCGTATCAATAACACGTTAACTGCAGTGTCACTTTGTTTTGGGCTGTCGAGTGACACACTAAAACAGGCTAGCTAGCTAACTAGCAGGCTAAATTATCTCCTGCAGTCGGTAGGCATAATAACACAAGCCCAACACAAAGGGAACTCCGGCAACTTAGAGCTGGCCGTCAGTTAGGAAGCTAACGTTAACCTGAAAACTATCATTCATATAATGGCGTCCGTGCTTATGGCAAACATACAAAGCCACATTTACTCGTGAAATCAATTATACTGGTGTCAAACATTGTAGCAGGGTTTATGGCAACAACAAAAACCCCACTGAGAACCGGCTTGAGGCCAATGCTAACTAGTTAGCCATATTATAGCTAACATTATATTAGCAGGGCAGTGAAGAAAATAACCCGGCTTACATGTTCCTCAGAGTTGGAGGGATTTCTGGCAGAAGACCGGGTCCTGGACGAGATGAAGGGACTGCTCGGCTTACGTCGAGAGTTCTTTCTTGTGTTCACCATGATTTGTCCGTTTATTTGCACTTGTTTAATCTGTCTATCCGTCTGTACTCTGCCTCAGTAAATATGGCATTGAGGCGCCATTTCTCTTTCTCTTTAGTTCTCTCTACTGTCACTCATTACGCAAAATTCACTCGCGGACCACTTCCGCTTTGCAATTATAGCGCTTGCTAGTGTTTTTTTTATTTAACATTTTAATTTTTTTTATAAAAACAACAAATACAAAAACAGAAATATACAAACAAGAGTACATAAACCTAACAAACAGTGGTATTACATATCAAGATCATTTTTCAATTTGTCAAAAAGTTTTATGGTGCGTATTGCTTTTTTGTTTGTTATCAATAGCTATTTTAAATCTGTGTATAATAAAGGTCTTTACAGGGTAAAGGGTATGATTGAGTTTGTATGATACTTCTTTCACCTTATTAGATATGCAATATTTGCCAGACAACAACGAGACTTTGTTCCAGTTCACTTGTCCTAGGCCTGCATTCCATTCCATTTTAGCAGAGGGAATAGTAACATCTTGATAAATCAAATCAAAATCAAAGGTATTTATATAGGCCTTCTTACATCAGCTGATATATCAAAGTGCTGTACAGAAACCCAGCCTAAAACCACAAACAGCAAGCAATGCAGGTGTAGAAGCACGGTGGTTAGGAAAAACTCCCTAGAAAGGCCAAAACCTAGGAAGAAACCTAGAGAGGAATCAGGCTATGAGGGGTGGCCAGTCCTCTTCTGGCTGTGCAGGGTGGAGATTATAACAGAACAAGGCCAAGATGTTCAAATGTTCATAAATGACCAGCATGGTCAAATAATAATAATCACAGTAGTTGTCGAGGGTGCAACAAGTCAGCACCTCAGGAGTACATGTCAGTTGGCTTTTCATAGCCGATCATTGAGAGTATCTCTACCGCTCCTGCTGTCTCTAGAGAGTTGAAAACAGCAGGTCTGGGACAGGTAGCACGTCCGGTGAACAGGTCAGGGTTCCATAGCCGCAGGCAGAACAGTTGAAACTGGAGCAGCAGCACGGCCAGGTGGACTGGAGACAGCAAGGAGTCATCATGCCAGGTAGTCCTGAGGCATGGTCCTAGGGCTCAGGTCCTCCGAGAGAGAGAAAGAGAGAACTAGAGAGAGCATAATTAAATTCACACAGGACACTGGATAAGACAGGAGAAATACTTCAGATATAACAGACTGACCCTAGCCCCCCGACACATAAACTACTGCAGCATAAATACTGGAGGCTAAGACAGGAGGGGTCAGGAGACACTGTGGCCCCATCCGATGATACCCCCGGACAGGGCCAAACAGGCAGGGTTTTGTTATATCTGAAGTATTTCTCCTGTCTTATCCAGTGTCCTGTGTGAATTTAAGCACTTTTCCAAAGCACAGCCCCCACACCACTAGAGGGATATCTTCAACCACCAACTTACCATCCTGTGACAAGGCCGAGTATAGCCCACAAAGATCTCCGCAACACAGCTAAATTTTAAAATGTTATTAGAAGAGATAAAATGGTCAACTGAAAGAGTTGAATGTAGCTATCACGCAAAACAATGTTTTTAAGTTTGCCGCTCACTAGCTTGCTAATGTTAGTGCTGTTTGTACTGTCAAGGCATTTCAGTTATCCAAAAACATATAAACCAATTACTGGTGTACTAGCTAGCTAAAGTTATAACTTACATTTTCTTTGTACTTTTTCAGCGACTGGTCAAGAGTCTCATTTAATATTAATTAAGGAGTTAAATTAGACTAATGTGACATGTCACTTAATAAGATGATAGCTAAATGTGCACAGGCTGCAATTTGCAGTCCAGGCACGTGAGCATGTGCATCTGTTGTTTTGGTTTGTACTCCAGCCAGAGAACAAAACTCGACGGAAATTATGAACATGCAATATCTGAACTGTACTGAATTTTATAAAAGAAAAAGCTAATTCTATACCAAACTTCTTGCTTAGCCTATAACTAGCTGCATGTTTATTTTTGGACTGTGGTCCAATAGGCTACCGTAGTAGGCTGCCATGAAAAATTATAGGCTGTTCTACCATTTGTCCCTCTATACTTTCATGTAGCCTATTCCTACAATTCTGAAAGTGTCAATCCCTGATTCACTATGCATATATACAAAGAATATCTATAATTATATCTACTGCTTCACCTCTTCTTCTCTGATATAGCCTAGGGGCCATAAAATATCATATTTACCATTACCATGCAGCGTGTGCGTATGTGAGAGAGAGAGAGAGAGAGAGAGAGAGAGAGAGAGAGAGAGAGAGAGAGAGAGAGAGAGAGAAAGAGAGAGAGAGAGAGAGAGAGAGAGAGAGAGAGAGAGAGAGAGAGAGAGAGAGTGCGAAGCCAACAGAACAGCCCACTTCAGACCCCGACCATACAGCCTTGACACCACAGCAGGACACACAAGACAGAACCTACACCAACCAAGCAGACTCCCCCGCCTGGCACCCCTTCTTGTCAGCCCCCAGATAGCTCTCCTGACAACACCCCCACACCCACCAAGGACACACAAAAGGCAGATATTGTGCTCCTCATTGACTGAAATGGGAACTACATGATGAGAATAAACTTTTTCCAAAACACAAAGTGGCTAAACTCTGGTGTCCAAACACCTGGCGTGCCTTGGAGCTCCTGTCAGAGGACCGACTAGGGTCCCCCAGCCACATCACAATTCAAACAGACACAAATTATCTGAGGGCGCAGCAGGAAAGGGTGGCCACAGCCCTTTCCATGATTGATTGAAAAAGCTTCTTCCTCACTCCCTAACTCACTAGTGGGTAATCTCCACCCTGCTACCACGAAAAGACGTTCACCCTGCCACCATACAGCGTGTGAATGCAAGCATTTCCCAGGATTGTGCCTCAAAACCTAACATCTACCTGGCCCACCATTCCATCATGGACTTGAACAGCCTTCACGACCAGGTCCACCTCTACAAGGCAGCAGCCCCCATCTTTGCCAGGAACCTGAAGGACATCACCCTCAACTGCAGCCCCAGCACCTCACACAGGAGCAACAGAGCAAGGGACTCCCACCCAGACCAGCGAGACACCCTCCCAGAACTGTGAGACACCCTCCTGAATGACCTGCACCAATAGGATCCACACTAGGGTTGAATGGCGGAAACCTGGTTACTGAGATTTACCGGGATTTACCACCCAAAACCACTCCCTTTGCCCGGAATAAATAACTACGAGAAACCGGTAAATTATAATACATTATTTACAGTGGCGATTTTAGCATGTAGATCTTGGTGGGGCAAACAAACAAAAATGTTTTGAGATGCATCCAGCAAAGCCACTACACAACACAATACTAAACAATACATTAATTGCACTATAACGGTGACAAGCTATGCCCACAAACTGTTGGGACCTACATAAAGCTGCCCAACAGCAGAGTCCCAAAACCTTACCACTGCTACACCTAGGTTTCAGCGGAGCATTGTCTGGAAGCAAAACAGTTCATTTACTGCCTTTAAAAAAAACATAGCTGATATGGCTGACTTGCTAAACAAATGTGATTTCTACTGACAATTTAGATGTACAAACTATGGCATAAGAGGATGACAAGCAGATAAGAGGCAATCCGTAATTTCGATTAGAACATTAATGAGTGAGCTAGGACGGACGTAGTCAAATAAGTATTTGATCAGCACTTTTGAAATGTACAGCGACAGAATTCAGAACGTGCCGTTCTTACAGTGTTCTCCCTGTACAACAAGTCAAAACCGTAGGATAAATAAAGGGGGCATATAAGCAGACAATGATAGCTCTTACAATATTCAATGATTACATTTCTCTAAAACAGGTTATAGGCTACATGTGCACCACCAAGTCAGAACAGTAGGCAGAATTAAGAGGGGAAAATAGACCACATTATTAGGGGCCTCACCCTAATAATGTAGTCTATTTTCCCCTCTTAATTCTGACTACTGTTCTGACTTCTGACATGGGCCTCACAGCTTACTACACAACATACACTTAATAATACTTTCTTAGCTACAGTATACATATCTCCTTGGCATACATTTTTGGACTCACCTTGTTGTGCTGTGCTCACTTGAACAGGAAGGTGGCACGGCGGTCCTCTGTAGGCAAATGTTGTCATCAAACTTTGTCATCAAAGTCAGGGATTTATGGTGCTTTCAAGACAACTGGGAACTCGGGAAAAAACAAGGTTGAATCATGATGACGTCAGTAATCTTCAGGTCATAGCTCTAGAAAGAGGCCCGAGTTCCCGACTTACAATTCCGAGTTGAATGACCGTTCAAAACGTATTTTCCCAGTCAGAGCTGTTTTTTTCCAGAGTTCCCAGTTGTCTTGAACTCACTGAAGTCAGATTTCCCAGTTCTAAGATAACAGTTGTTTTGGGCGTGGCAGAAATCATGCTTGGTTGACAGCATGGCCAATGTTGAATGTTCAGCATTTTAAGCTTGGAAAGAGACCCTTAAACCCAGAATTGGGACCACACACCCACTCCACTGAACAGCAGGCTAATGATTGCTTTGCAATGCTTGCAGTTAACCACGGATTCCTTCCAAACCACTCATTGTTGAATTTGTAATTTCCAACTTGTTGTGTAATGTTTATGTCCAATGGCCGATGAGCACTGATACGTTTTATCTGTCATTTCTACTAATTATTTATCTTCATATGACAAGGATTAAAAATAATTTGCCAGTAGATTGTTGACTTGATTCATGATTCATGACTGCTAGCTAAGATTTCAATGACCAATGAGCCTTCTTGGATGGACACTTCTAATGCAACTCTATTGTAGCACCCAAGGGGCTTGAATTTTCGAGCTGTACCCTTAGATTTGTCAGTGAGGTAGTGTCCCCATGAGTGGCAGAACACTCACAGCGCAACCAGAGAACATTACCAACCCATGTGCTCCTTATTTTCTGCTGGCGGACCCACCGCCACAGAAAGCATCGAGCTATGCTGAAAAACCTGCATTTTGGAGCTGCCTGACTCAAGAAAACAAAAAAAGAGACCATGTTTGTGTAACAGTTGTTAAAGCACTTTGTGAATTTCACCAGGTTCATATATTAATATAGCATGTTGATTTGTTATTAAATAATTTCGATGCACTATGAGAGAAAGAGGCGACGATTCGTAAGAACATATTTGTGCTCTACAAATGTTTTGTTTTTTGTTTTAGATGCAGAGAGTGAATTCTGATTCATTAAAACAGCCTGATCTCCGAAGTCCACGTCTATAGTCTCAATCAACCGAACACAATGCAGAGCTACGGCGGTGGAGTACAGCACCGGTTACATTTGTGTGCCGCTTTATTAACTCAATGCAAATTAGTTATTTTTTACATTGTTTGTAAACTGATTTGTGACACATTAATGTCAAAATAACATGCGAAACAGGCAACCTGTTGACGTGGCACCTGCCCTGAATGATGGGTCGCCACAGATTATTTATATGAACAGCATGGCGTGAAATGGAACTGTTAAATTATATGCGATGTCTAAATCGGGCTTCTCTACGGCCTCTGCATGATGAATCATCAATGCTCAGGGTGGTGGCATACCGGTCATCCCAGTTCATACCGGCCAGCGCAGTTCACAATGCATGTTGACCTACTGTTTCATCTCAACATGGTAACTTTTTTTCTTGTGACAGGTAGGCCTGCATTTGCTGCAGTATAATTGTCACGGCTGTCTTCCTGTTCTTCCTCTGAAGAGGTGTAACAAGGATCGGACCAATACGCAGCGTGGTAGGTATCCATGTTTTAATATAGAAAACTGAACTATGAACACCAATACAAAACAATAAACGTGAACATGAACAAACCGTAACAGTCCCGTGTGGCACAAACACTGACACAGGAAACAATCACCCACAAAATACCCAAAGAACATGGCTGCCTAAATATGGTTCCCAATCAGAGACAACGATAAACACCTGCCTCTAATTGAGAACCAATCTAGGCAACCATAGACTTACATAAACACCTATAATGAACACAACCCCATAACTCTACAAAAAAAACCTAGACAGTACAAACACCCTAGACGAGACAAAAACACACAAACCACCCTCGTCACACCCTGACCTAACCAAAATAATAAAGAGAACAAAGATAACTAAGGTCAGGGCATGACAGTACCCCCCCCCCCCCCCAAAGGTGCGGACTCCGGCCGCAAAACCTGAACCTATAGGGGAGGGTCTGGGTGGGCATCTGTCCACGGTGGCGGCTCTGGCGCTGGACGTGGCCCCCACCCCACCATAGTTAATTCCCGCTTCCGTGGCCTCCTCTTAATGGCGACCCTCCAAATTAACCCCACTGGACTGATGGGCGCCTCCGGACTGAGGGGCAGCTCCGGACTGAGGGGCAGCTCCGGACTGACTGACGGCTCTGGCAGGTCATGGCTGACTGACGGCTCTGGCAGGTCATGGCTGACTGACGGCTCTGGCAGGTCATGGCTGACTGACGGCTCTGGCAGGTCATGGCTGACTGACGGCTCTGGCAGGTCATGGCTGACTGACGGCTCTGGCAGGTCATGGCTGACTGACGGCTCTGGCAGGTCCTGGCTGACTGACGGCTCTGGCAGGTCCTGGCTGACTGACGACTCTGGCCGGTCCTGGCTGACTGACGACTCTGGCCGGTCCTGGCTGACTGACGACTCTGGCCGGTCCTGGCTGACTGACGACTCTGGCCGGTCCTGGCTGACTGACGACTCTGGCCGGTCCTGGCTGACTGGCGGCTCTGGCCGGTCCTGGCTGACTGGCGGCTCTGTCGGCTCCTGTCTGGCGGGCGGCTCTGGCTGCTCCTGTCTGACGGACGGCTCTAGCGGCTCCTGACTGACGGACGGCTCTAGCGGCTCCTGACTGACGGACGGCTCTGAAGGCTCAGGACAGACGGGCGGCTTTGAAGGCTCAGGACAGACGGGCGGCTTTGAAGGCTCAGGACAGACGGGCGGCTCAGATGGCGCTGAGCAGACGGGCAGCTCAGACGGCGCTGGGCAGACGGGCAGCTCAGACGGTGCTGGGAAGACGGGCAGCGCAGGCGGCAGCTCAGACGGCGCTGAGCAGACGGGCAGCGCAGGCGGCGCTGGGCAGACGGCAGACTCTGGCCTGCTGAGGCGCACAGTATGCCTGGTGCGTGGTGCCGGAACTAGTGGTACCGGGTTAGGGACACGCACCTCAAGGCTAGTGCGGGGAGCAGCAACAGGGCGTACAGGGCTCTGGAGACGCACAGGAGGCTTAGTGCGTGGTGCCGGAACTGGTGGTACCGGGCTGGAGACACGCACCACAGGGCGAGTGCGTGGAGGAGGAACAGGGCTCTGAAGACGCACAGGAAGCCTGGTGCGTGGTGTTGGCACTGGTGGTACTGGGCTGGGGCGAGGAGATGGCACCGGATATACCGGACCGTGAAGGCGTACTGGAACTCTTGAGCACCGAGCCTGCCCAACCTTACCTGGTTGAATGCTCCCCGTTGCCCGACCAGTGCGGGGAGGTGGAATAACCCGCACTGGGCTGTGCTGGCGAACCGGGGACACCATGCGTAAGGCTGGTGCCATGTACACCGGCCCGAGGAGACGCACTGGAGACCAGCTGCGTTGAGCCGGCTTCATGGCACCTGGTTCGATGCCCACTCTAGCCCGGCCGATACGTGGAGCTGGGATGTACCGCACCGGGCTAAGCACACGTACAGGAGACTTGTGCGCTCTTCCGCATAACACGGTGTCTGCCCGTACTCTCGCTCTCCACGGTAAGCCCGGGAAGTTGGCGCAGGTCTCCTACCTGACTTCGCCACACTCCCCTTTAGCCTCCCCCCAAGAAATTTTTGGGGCTGACTCTCAGGCTTCCAGCCTCGCTTCCGTGCTGCCTCCTCATACCACCGCCTCTCGGCTTTAGCTGCCTCCAGCTCTTCACGAGGGCGGCGATACTCTCCAGCTTGAACCCAAGGTCCCTTACCGTCCAGAATTTCTTCCCATGTCCAGAAGTCCTGTGTATGCTGCTGCTGCTGTCGCTGCTGCCCGTTACCACGCTGCTTGGTCCTATGTTGGTGGGTGATTCTGTCACGGCTGTCTTCCTCTTCTTCCTCTGAAGAGGTGTAACAAGGATCGGACCAATACGCAGCGTGGTAGGTATCCATGTTTTAATATAGAAAACTGAACTATGAACACCAATACAAAACAATAAACGTGAACATGAACAAACCGTAACAGTCCCGTGTGGCACAAACACTGACACAGGAAACAATCACCCACAAAATACCCAAAGAACATGGCTGCCTAAATATGGTTCCCAATCAGAGACAACGATAAACACCTGCCTCTAATTGAGAACCAATCTAGGCAACCATAGACTTACATAAACACCTATAATGAACACAACCCCATAACTCTACAAAAAAACCCTAGACAGTACAAACAACCTAGACGAGACAAAAACACACAAACCACCCTCGTCACACCCTGACCTAACCAAAATAATAAAGAGAACAAAGATAACTAAGGCCAGGGCGTGACAATAATCTACACTACAGTAATATAAAGACTGCTCGTCTAAATTACCCATCTCCACCTGGCTTTCGGGGGTCACCTTATTTTTTTATTGTAAAAAAAATAAAATAATTAGAGCTGCGGAGTTTTAAAACAGCCTATCACTCAAATATCGTTGCTTTAAGTGAGTGCACGCGCGAGCACTCTCTCGCAGTCTTTCTCTCTCTCCATCAACTCCATTCAAATTGCATCCAAAATAGATAATCCTATTGTAGATTGATATATAGCCCTATAAATTGAATACAGTATTAGCCTTATATTTAGCTAAGTATGGGATTATGCATAATAAGCTTCTAATTTATAGCCTACGTCTCTAGCGCAATATAAACGCACCTGTGTTCTGCTGGCCTCCTTAAAAAACGCTCCTTAGCTCTTGGACTCCCATGCAGGAAAAGCAGAATAGCTTCCTGGACATCTTTTTTTTTCTTTTTGCATTTCTCAAACGAATATTCGAAGAGGGACGCAAGCTCTTGTTTGCTGAATGTTAAATACACCAGCACGAAAATCTCCTGCCCCCCATAGGTTTGGCTTTGGGCCAATTTTTTTCTCCAGCTAAAAGTCGGAGGAACAGAACATAATAGCAGCACAATTATAAGGCCTATGCTACAAATCTGGTTAGTGGGCTATATAATCAGTTCGATGTCAATAACATAGCGTAATATTTACAATCTGATTACATTGATAAAACCACCAATGCCCTGGATGTTCTGCCGCCCTAGGCGAGACAAAAATAATTACATCTTAGACATCCTAAGCATGGCACTTTCAAAAGTTACCTTTCCACCCAGACAGAGGCTCGATTGACGCAGAAAACTGTAAGCTTCAACTGCTGGATACTCATCCGTTGTATAACCCAACAACAGAAGTGCTCCCCTAAAAGCTGCCTGGGTTTAAACAAACATCTTCTCTTTTCAGAAATAGAAAAGCTAAATTAATAGGGACAGAATAGCAATGTAATTTTTAAAAATCTCCTCGAATAGTATAGGCTGCATTTTAGCCTCAGATCAAAACATATTCGTATGCATCCGAGTCACGTCTTTCGCGGGCATTTTAGAGCTTGTTTCTACAGTAAGGCATCACCGAGTTAAGTATTGTTATAGAACGCATTATATAATCTGGATACGTTTTATGTATTTATTTCAAAATATAAGGCAAAAAAAGAGTATGTGATACCCTCACTCAATTCGAGCCCTGGTTTTAGTCAAACACACCAAGCCCTTCCCAGACAAGGAGGTATTTAATCAGTGCATACGACAGTATTGGAGTATTTAGCTATAACGACATCTATGGATAGGATAATTGTGTCTGTAAAACAGGTTGGCTTACCACTTATTTTTTGGAAGATGACGAAATAAACTCCTATTATATTTAACCCCTGCATTGGAGAGTTACAATGTTACTATCACTATGCAACCTACTACCTATAGTAGGAAAACTATAATATCCCTGTTATCACACATGGCACGACCCCATAATTGTCACAATTACAATAAAAACAACACTTTCATATAACATATTTAACATATATTTTAGTATTTCTGTAGAACTGTAAAACAGACTAAGATCATTTGAGCTTTGGGAACAACTGCTTTCATAAATGCATGGCGGGCCTCGTTTCGCTGGAGCAGTGTAAAATAAGATTTCTGTCAATGACCCAGCCTTAACCTATTTCGTTCATTTACATATCGAATTTGATTGTCCAACATCAGTTTCAAACATTTATTTATTTCTTCTCCACCTAGACTGGCCTCTTTCCTCTGCTGTGGTGTTGCGTTGTAGTCAGCGCTGTTTTCTCTCGGTAGCTGTCCATGGTCCTGAAATCAAATCATCTGCGTTTGCTTGGACACCAGCCTGATCTCCAGCTCCTTCCACCTCTGAAAACTATCTAGGTGGTCATGCGACTTCTCATGCGAGCTGAGGAGGTGGCACAGATTGTTCCAGTCCCTGGTTCCATCCCTGACCAGCGCAGATTTTTACACGTGTGAAAAAAGTTTGCAGTAAAAACAGAAGGCTGCGTCGTTTTGCTTGGAATAGACAAGCCTTGGTCTCTCCATTCTCTCCTCGTTCGCCATCCTCCTATTGGAGTAGGCCAGCGACAACTTATGTGGTCCCTCATCTCTTAGGAAATTCCCCTCCTTATCCTGATGTGGCCCAGTCTGCACTAACATATCCCGTAAAGATCCATTCCTATATTTTGTCCACTCACCGGGATCTTCTATGTTTTTTGTCTGGGAGTCAGATTTAGCAGCAGCACGACTGTCATCCGGGACGGGGAGCGACGAATCTGAGTCTGGGTCCAAGATAGTAGGGTCTTCGCCGGCATTGTTTGGAGGTGTGGCTAGGACTGGTGCGACCACCTGTTCTTGCCCAGCCAGAGAGTTTTCATCATCGGTGGAAGTGCATGGCTCGGACTAATCCGGTTTGGCCTGTTCGCTGCCACAATCAGCAAACGGGGGCTCGACGTTCTCTGCGAATGAATGGCCTCATAGGCTTGTCGTTCTCCACACCGGCTGATGGACATTGCTGCACACTGATACATTTCACCAGCGAATTTCTTTGGTTTAGAGATTGTGCCTCTTTTCTCATAGTTTTTTAATTTTTTTATATATATTCGCTTCCTGGTAGTTTTTGTCTCTTAGACATGGTAGCAAAATGTTTCAAATCTCTATAGATTACTTTTAGCTAAAAGTATATCCACTAGTAGTAGCTAGCTAATGTTAACAGGCTAGATTAGGCTACTGCCTTAATCACTAATCGTCTTCGTCACACACACAAACAAAATATATACAATCATTTAATTGGCAGATTCATTTTTATTCATGTTTCACAAATGGATAATCCCATATACATACACACATCACCATAGCTACCAAGGATAGTGGGAGTGAATTTCAGGAGAAGCGGGAATGGGGTGAGAGCATGGTACTGCAGCAACGCTATGAGCTGGTGGCAGGGGTGCCGCGGGTGGTGTAGTAGCCGATCAGGGGCGCTGGAGGGCGGCAGCCAATTGTCAAAATATCGCCCCAAATTCAAGTGCCGCCATAGGCAGTGGGCTCAATCTTGCAGGACTCTCCCTGCATCAGCCAATATAACTCACGGGTAGTTTGAAAAAAGAGCGAACGCTATAGCGAAGGCTATAGCAGTTATTTATTCAGACCCATAAACCTTCAATCTTCGTCAAGAGAAGTGAAAGCCTTCTGCATCTAATTTTAGTCCTATATTATTCAAGGATGTCATTAGAATGATGAAGATAATGACAACGAAACTTATCTCATTTAACTGTTGAAAGCGAGGAAGGAATGAACCAACAATGGAGAGAGAAAGAGGAGGCCAGCAGTGCTGCGTGGTGAAACACCACTTTACATTCATTTTCAATGGAAGGAAAGCCATGAGACCTTTGGGCTGTGCTAAGGAGGCGTGGGAGGCGGTGAGTTGGTCCCATATGTAGTGGTTCCCATGACGAGTTTGACACTATGCAAAGCAAGGCTGGAGACTTTCTTCAGCAAAGAAGGCTGACAAAAATTCTAGGGTGGAAGCAAATGTAAGTAATTATAACTTCATAACGAATTGTGCAAAAAAATGTACAGCTGAGAGGAATATGTTAGTTAATGTACAGACAAACGATTATGCATATTTTTTGTCATAAAGTTCATTTACGAAAATCGAAATTTAGCAAGCTAGCTGACTAGCTAACATTAGCCAGTTAGCTGGCTAGCTTTATGGGTGTTGTGACATGAGTATGTGTCACGTTCTGACCATAGTTCTTGTGTGTTTTCCTTGTTTTAGTGTTGGTCAGGACGTGAGCTGGGTGGGCATTCTATGTTTTGTGTTTCTATGTGGGGATTGTCAATTGGCCTGATATGGTTCTCAATCAGAGGCAGGTGTTTGTCATTGTCTCTGATTGGGAACCATATTAAGGTAGCATGTTTTGTGTTGGGATTTGTGGGTGGTTGTCTTCTGTCTTTGTGTTCTCTGCACCAGATAGGACTGTTTTCGGTTTGCCACGTTTGTTATTTTGTATTTTTGTAAGTGTTCACGGTTTCGTCTATTAAACATGTTGAGCACTGGCTACGCTGCGTGTTGGTCCGATCCCTGCTACACCTCTTCTCGTGAAGAGGAGGAAGGCTGCCGTTACAGTATGACAATGTAATTCTGGTTGTTTAATGTTTTAGAGGCTCCTAAAACAGCAAACCAGGCTGTCGTCGTGTGAAACAGTGGATGTGAAGAATCTAGCTAGCTGAAGCATTTACTGAAAATTGAATGTACAATTTTGTAAGCTTGCCTTGCTGATATTTGCCATGCAATGCAGATGAAGTAACGTAGGCAGCTAACTATTTTCTTGCTTATTGTGCAGTGGAGGATAAAAATACATGTATGCCTATGGATGTGTAGCTAGCTATGTAGCCGATCTACGTATGGACCCAAACGTTTGGTGTACATATTAGTTCAGGACCTAGCTATGAACCTCAACTATCATAGTTTACATTTACATTTAAGTCATTTAGCAGACGCTCTTATCCAGAGCGACTTACAAGTACATACATTCATACTTTTTTTTTGTACTGGCCCCCCGTGGGAATCGAACCCACAACCCTGGCGTTGCAAGCGCCATGCTCTACCAACTGAGCCACACGGGACAATAGTCAGTTGTATCACCTTCAAAACAGTCTGAATGACATTAATGAAGCCTATGGTGTAACGTTCGTCTGGTGGTGTATTAACGGACCAAGGCGCAGCGGGTGATGAATACATACTGACTTTATTACAAACAGACGAAACACTGACAAAACACTAGAACAAACTACAAAACAATAAACGAAGGCAACAGACCTGAAACAAACAAACTTACATAAAGACGAAGGACGCAAGAACAGGAACAGACTACCTTAAACGAACGGACAAACGAAACAGTCCCATGTGGAATACACTGACACAGGAACAATCACCCACAAACAAACAGTGAGAACAACCTACCTTAATATGACTCTCAATCAGAGGAAACGCCAAACACCTGCCTCTAATTGAGAGCCATACCAGGCAACCCATTAACCCAACATAGAAAACACATAACATAGACTACCCACCCAAACTCACGCCCTGACCAATAAACACATACCAAACAACAGAAAACAGGTCAGGAACGTGACATATGGATTGAGTAGAATAAGTCGTATATACATTTCGTTATTACCATGCATGAGATCCCCACATTGTAGCCTGTACATTTAATATATTCACTGATCATGTACTCTACTTTGGCAAATAGAGGTGCAGTTCAGGTTTGAATGTCTTTGAGATTCTTTTTCAGTCATATCCAATGACAGGAGTATCAAATTCCAGTCTTTGAATGATGCTGTGACTGCATGTATGTATTACAATTATACACTTCAACAGTGTTTACCAATCTTGGTCCTGGGACATCAATGGTTACACATTGTAACTATGCAATAGACTAGAAACATGATTTAACTAGTTAAAGGCTGATTTGTAATTCATATATACAGAAATAGAATTTTTAAAAACAGTACACTACACTTCCTATGCATCATGTAAATACTCTAAAACTGGTTCATCTCCATATCTAATTTCCTTCATCTGCGTTGATCTGATAAACACAGCATAGGTGTAGTATTTCATCAAATGAGAGACTTAGTTTCAACCAGTAGAGAATGTGAAACGCTTTTATTCAATTGATATTGAAGTTCATTATTAAGTGTTATAAATACATAATACATGCATTATGAATATTATAATTGTAATATTATAAATACAAGTTCAATCTGTACTTCAATGCACATCTGGTGTGCATGATAAAAACAGAGGGAGAAAGAGGAGGTGGCGAGGGAGGCGTAAAAGACAGAAAGGGAAAGAGGTAAGAACAGAGAAGGAGGGAAGGCAGCATATGACTAATGAATCACAGTGCTACCCTAATATTCTCTCAGTTCATCACAATTACATAATAGTGTCTCTAGTAGCGTCTCCTAAACAGCCTTGGGCTCCCAGTCGGCCCAAAGGTTATCTTAAGAGCGGGTGAAGTGGCAATGACGGGACTGGGGGTTGGCATCCTCTCTCACATCAAAACATACCTGCAGACAAGAGACAGATGGAGAAAGAGATAGCATGTTTAAGCCTTGTGTTTTTTTTTTATTCTAACACTGTCAGTCATGATAATCATCAGGAGGTGAAATGCAAAATTGACCTTGTACCGTTAACTCTGGGACTACTGCATCTCTATCTGTATTTCAATGTAAAGCATCTCTTTAATAATACTTCCTGTTGACCCGACCAAGTGACCTCTCACCTCTGATCATGCTGTGCCCTCTATGTAGCCAGTTCAGATGCGGGAGGGGTTCACCGACACAGCTGATATAACCTAGAGGATTTAGGGACACTCATCATGGACACTCTTACTGACAGTTGTGGCTGCTTTGTGTGATGTATTGTTGTCGCTACCTTCTTGCCCTTTGTGCTGTTGTCTGTGCACAATAATGTTTTTACCATGTTTTGCGCTGCTACTATGTTGTGTTGCTACCATGCTGTGTTGTAATGTGATGCTGCCATGCTATGTTGTTGTCTTAGGTCTCTCTTTATGTAGTTTTGTGGTGTCTCTCTTGTCTTGATGTGTGTTTTGTCCTTTTTTTAAATCCCAGCCCCCGTCCCCGTAGGATGCCTTTTTCTTTTTGGTAGGCCGTCATTGTAAATAAGAATTTGTTCTTAACTGACTTGCCTAAAAGGTTAAATAAAGGTTAAATAATACATATTTTAAAAATAAAAATAAAAATAAGAAGGGGATGAAGTGAAGGAGAGACACTGTTATTGAGAAAATAAGGTAGTTAAAGAGACAGTGTTCAACAGGAATCTGTGTGTGTGGCCTCACCTGGTGTCCACACTAAGTGGCTGCAGAGTACTTTATGCTGAAAAACAGTGGTTTTTCAGCATACTTAAGAAAAAATACTTTAAAATACTACTTAAGTCGTTAAGTCGTTTTTTTTTTACTTCACTACATTCCTTAAGAAAATATTGTACCTTTTACTCCATACATTTTCCCTGACACCCAAAAGTACTTTTTACATGTTGAAGGCTCAGCAGGACAGGAAACTACTAAAATTCACACACTTATCAACCGAACATCCCTGGTCATCCCTACTGCCTCTGATCTGGCAGACTCTTTAAATACAAATGCTTTGTTTGTAAATGATGTCTGAGTGTTGGAGTGTGCCCCTGACTTTCCGTAAATTAAAAAAAAACAAGAAAATGGTGCCATCTGGTTTGCTTATTATAAGGAATTTGATACTTAAGTATATTTTAAACCAAATACTTTTAGACTTTTACTCAAGTAGAATTTTACTGGGTGACTTTTACTTGAGTCATTTTCTATTAAGGTATCTTTACTTTTACTCAAGTATGACAGTTGGGTACTTTTTCCACCATGATGAAAAACATACACAGACAGACGAGGATAAACAATATAGGACCGATTATGCCCCCATTGTCATCGACAGGGCTGTAATGGAGCAGATTGAGAGCGTCAAGTTCCTTGGCGTCCACATCACCAACTAACTAACATGGTCCAAGCACACCAAGACAGTCGTGAAGAGGGCAAAACCTATTCCCCCTCAGGAGACTGGAAAAATTTGACAAGGGTCCTCAGATCCTCAAGGGTCCTAAGATCTTCAAAAGGTTTTACAGCTGCACCATCGAGAGCATCCTGACGGGTTGCATCACTGCCTGGTATGGCAACTGATCGGCCTCCGACCGCAAGGCACTACAGAGGGTAGTGCGTACGACCAAGTGCATCAACGGGGCTAAGCTTCCTGCCATCCAGGACCTCTATACCAGGCGATGTCAGAGGAAGGCCCTAAAAATTGTCAAAGACTCCAGCCACCCTAGTCATAGACTGTTCTCTCTGCCACCGCAAGTCAAGCGGTACCTGAGCGCCAAGTCTAGGTTCAAGAGGCTTCTAAACAGCTTCTATAAGACTCCTGAACATCTAATCAAATGGATCCCAGACTATTTGCATTCCCCTCCCCCCGTTCTATGCTCCTGCTACTCTGTTATTATCAATGCATAGTCACTTTAATAACTCTACCTACATGTACATACATATTACCTCAATTACCTTGACACCGGTGCCCCTGCACATTGACTCTGTACCGATTCTCCCTGTATGTAGCCCCGCTATTGTTATTTTACTGCTGCTCTTTAATTATTTGTTATTCTTAACTCTTACTTTTTTGTGACCGCTGCAAACAAAGCGTCTGTGTGAAAACAGAGAAACCAACTACACGTCCACACACACTCAGCCTAAGACACCCAAGGTGAAATGCGTCGCACAGCTTACTGGTAATAGATGTATGTTCTCATTCCTATGTAATGGAGTCAAAATTGAGATATTGTTCGACACTGGGGCACAGGTTAGCATTGTAGGGAGGGCCTGGTAGAGAACGCTTTGCTAAGTGTTGAGATCCAACCCCTTGAGACTTTGTTAACCGAAAGACAGCTCCACGTGACTGCAGCAAACGGCACTACTGTCCCCTTTGATGGATGGATTGAAGTGTCCTTGGAGCTTCTGAGTAGTAATCATGGTAAAATGGCCATACAAGTGCCTATGTTAGTTAGTCAGAGCTGTGTAGACTGTCCACTACTAGGCTTTAATGTCATAGAGGAACTCATCAGAGAAAACAGTGAACAGACTGATATAAATGGAACTGTTTGGCCATAATGACCATCGTTATGTTTGGAGGAAAAAGGGGGAGGCCGAAGAACACCATCCCAACCGTGAAGCACAGGGGTCGCAGCATTATGTTGTGGGGGTGCTATTCTGCAGGAGGGACTGGTGCACTTCACAAAATAGGTGGCATCATGAGGCAGGAAAATAATGTGGATATATTGAAGCAACATCTCAAGACAAAGTCAGGAAGTTAAAGCTTGGTCGCAAATGGGTTTTCCAAATGGACAATGACCCCAAGCATACTTCCAAAGTTGTGGCAAAATGGCTTAAGGACAATAAAGTCAAGGTATTGGAGTGGCCATCACAAAGCCCTGACTTCAATCCAATAGAACATTTGTGGGCAGAACTGAAAAAGTGTGTGCGAGCAAGGAGGCCTACAAACCTGATTCAGTTACACCAGCTCTGTCAGGATGAATGGGCCAAAATTCACCCAACTTTTTGTGGGAAGCTTGTGGAAGGCTACCTGAAACGTTTGACCCAAGTGAAACAATTTAAAGGCAATGCTACCAAATACTAATTGAGTGTATGTAAACTTCTGACCTACTGGGAATGAGATGAAAGACTTTGACTGTACTGATTAAGTCGGTCCAACCAGTTGGGTTTTCAGTTCATCGCGCAGACAGGATTAAGGCCACTGTGATCTTGGGGACCTTCAATGGTGCAGAAATGTTTTGGTACCCTTCCCCAGATCTGTGCCTCGACACCATCCTATCTTGGAGCTCTACGGTGTCACGCCCTGACCATAGAGAGCTTTTTATTCTCTATGTTGGTTAGGTCGGGGTGTGACTAGGGTGGGTCATCTAGGTAATTATATTTCTATCTTGGCCTGGTATGGTTCCCAATCAGAGGCAACTGTTTATCGTTGTCTCTGATTGGGGATCATATTTAGGCAGCCATTTCCCCTTTGTGCTTTGTGGGATCTTGTTCTTGTGTAGTGCCTGTGAGCACTGCATTTTCTTCACATTTCGTTTGTTCGTTTATTGTTTTATTTTGCTTTGAGTTTTACATAGAAATAAAAGATGTGGAACCCAGATCACGCTGCGCTTTGGTCCAGTTATTATGACGAACGTGACATACGGACAATTCCTTCGACCTCATGGCTTGGTTTTTGCTTTGACAAAGTCTTCGGGACCTTATATAGACAGGTGTGTACCTTTCCAAATCATGTCTAATCAATTGTATTTTCCACAGGTGGACTCCAATCAAGTTGTAGAAACATCTCAAGGATGATCAATGGAAACAGGATGCACCTTAGCTCAATGTTGAGTCTCATAGCAAACGGTCCGAATACTTATGTAATTAAGTTATTTATGTTTTTATTTTTAATACATTTGCAAACATTTCTAAAAACTTGTTTTCGCTGTGTCATTATGGAGTATTGTCTGTAGATTGATGAGAAAAAAAACGATGTTATCAATTTTAGAATAAGGCTGTAACGTAACAAAATGTGGAAAAAGTCAAGGGTGTCTGAATACTTTCCGAATGCATTATCGATAGATAGATGCACGGGCAGGTGAAAAGTTTAACTTATGGTTATATTTCCTTGATGTAATGCAGGGTTTCCCAACTAGTGGTGATTTTATTTGTCCCTGCAAGTTTTCTAATTAAAAAAATATAAATGTTTTTTCATAGAAACAAATGATTTTTCATTGTTGGACACGAAAGAGTGTAAAATCACCTGGAAATCAGCTCAAAGTGATTTTAATTCAGGATCGTATCCCAATTTAATCAAAGTTCGAAATGATTTCTAATCATGTTCTGGCCCCCCGACCATCTGCTCAAGAAAGAATCGTCCCGCCAGGGTCTGGATGTTGTTGTGGACCATATTATACCACTAGGTGTTGCTCTAAGTCTGTAGCTGTATTAGGAGTTGAACTAGGACCCCATACAGTTTCCAGGAGCAGCATTGGATAGATTGAGAGCCACTGGGGGAAAATACCTTCTTTTTTTGTCGGAAACTCTTGTCCAAAATGCAATGTCCTTAGTGTTTGTATGTCCAGTGTTGTTCCCAGAGTGGTGGTCCGTTTTCCATCGGTGCACGAGGAGGGGGAGTTCGCCCCAATCCCTATCACTGGACCACGGCCTCCCCGTCACCTTTCTGCAGATCTAGTTGGTAGACAGCAGGAGGCTTGTGAAGAGGTTCAGCCTATCGCGTAGGTTGATATTACACTGTTACAACCCCTCATATACTGTTAACTGTATAGGAACCTACTGTACAGGAATGTGTCTATCCCAGAGTGCCCTCTCTAAGCAGTTTATCCTTACATCCATGATTCTTATAAGCCCAGTACACTGAATAAGCCAGGGCTTTTAAGATTATCCTTCTGACCATAATGTTAAGAGATCAAGCAGACGTGAATGTTGAAGATGATGTAACGGTTCTTCATCCTACCAAGGTTTAGAGTGCACCGTGGGCCATGTTATCCCCGAGCATGGGGCATCATGTTATATCACATAATTAGAATTCCCAGAACAGATATTCCAATTCAAGTCAAAGTTCCGTAATGGTTGTGAAGGGAAGGCATACCGGTACATTCTATTTCGAGCTAGTGTGTTCCATCTCCTGCTGCATGGGGCCTGCTGCATGCAGAAAACCTGATGTGAGCGCTGTCTGGCGACGTTGTAAATCTATAAAATCCCTAGAGAGGAATTGCATAACTCAGATGCAGCGTTTATTATGTAACAGGGTTAGCTGAGAGAGAGGGGAGAGAAGACAACCCAGACCTCAGGATCCTGTATGACGTTCGAATAGAGTATATGAGGCTTCATGTCAATAATAGATGATGTTGAGTATATAGTGGTATAGAGCAGTTGTTCCCAACCTTTTTGGAACTGTGGCACACCTTTTTATTTATTTATTTAACCTTTATTTAACTAGTCAGTTAAGAACAAATTCTTATTTACAATGACGGCCTACGAACTGCCTTGTTCACGGGCAGAACGACAGATTTGATGGGATATACAATTCTGCGGCACCCCTAACATTTCCCTATTCATTTATTTCGTGGTAATGACCTCCATCGTATCTGATCCATCCTGTTTATAGATTAAATAGGATTTATTTTAAATATTTTCATAGTTTTCAAAGTTCCTTACTCATGATGGTTCATTTGTGTGTACTTCGTTAAAAGCGTCCTGTGAATCTGCCCAGAAAGAAAACAAAGGACACAAAGCTATGCTCCCTTTGTTTCTATGGCAGAGGCTGTGGTATAACTAAGCCCAGAGTCATGTATTTAAGCAATAAGGCCTGGGGGGGTGTGATATATGGCCAATATATCACAGCTAAGGGCTGTTCTTACGCACGACACAAAGCGGAGTGCCTGGACACAGCCCTTAGCTGTGGTATATTGGCCATATATCACACCCCCCCAGGCCTTATTGCTTAAATACATGACTCTGGGCTTAGTTATACCACATCCTCTGCCATAGAAACAAAGGGAGCATAGCTTTGTGTCCTTTGTTATCTTTCTGGGCAGATTCACAGGACGATTTTAACGGAGTACACACAAACCCCAGAGGTGCTTTATTGCTATTATAAACTGGTTACCAATGTAATTAGAGCAGTAAAAAGAAATACCACAGCTGTCAGCCAATCAGCATTCAGGTCTCGAACAACCCAGTTTATAATTAGAAATAAATCACTTTGGCTATGCCTAATCAGACTTGCCTGCGCTAATGATTTTCACAGACAAAGTAAAATGGTGCAAATGACTTTGCTCATGTTGCGCACCCCTCAAATGATACAAATGTAACAGCCTGAGTGCATTGGACTTCAAACAATGATGCAGATGTAACCATATGCCATTTAATGTATTATCTGACCGGCACTAGTGCTCCCAAGTATAAGTTCGATGTGTATTCCACAAGTCACGTTTATAAGTGAGTGTTAATTTAAAAAAATCAAGATTAGGAAAAGTTGAGGCACACCTGAGCGGCACACTGGTTGTGTACCTCTGGTATAGAGAGCAATGGTGTGTAGACGATAAAGAGAACAATGTTTTGCCTTTCGAGTGGCGTAGTGGTCTAAGGCACTGCATTGCAGTTGCTAGCTGTGCCACTAGAGATCCTAGTTCGAGTTCAGGCTCTGTCATAGCCGGCCGCGACCGGGAGACCCATGGGGCGGCTCACAATTTGCCCAGCGTCGTCCGGGTTAGTGGAGGGTTTGGCCGGCAGGGATGTCCTTGTCCCATCGCACTCTAGCGACTCCTGTGTCGGGCCGGGCGCATGCACGCTGACACGGTTGCTAGGTGTACAGCGTTTCCTCCGACACATTGGTGTGGCTGGCTTCCGGTTAAGCGGGCATTGTGTCAAGAAGCAGTGCGGCTTGGTTGGGTCGTGTTTCGGAGGACGCTTGGCTCTCGATCTTCGCATCTCCCGAGTCCGTACGGGAGTTGCAGCGATGAGACAAGACTGTAACTACCAATTGGATACCACGAAATTGGGGAGTAAAAGGAGTAAGTTTTTAAAAAGAAGAAGAGAAAAAAAAGAGAAATGTTTGGTAGGGGACATACTTCACTATTTTCCTGCCATGTTCTTCAGAGTCACAATATGTTAATACGTGATCATTACTATTTATTAATAGTTTCTGAATGAACAGAATTCTTTGTAAATGCAAATTTTGTGCATATGTTTGTGTCAATGCAGGAGGTTTGTCATTACTGATCGATAACAATACTTTTTCCACCTCTCCCACACTAATTTTATAAAATTCAAACTTGCAATGCTTTTCTTTCATTATTAGTTTTTTTTCTGGATGAATACAATTGCCCATTGTTGACATTTCTGTCTGTTTGGGAATGGGTGACCAATAATAATCTGGTCCTGAACATCTCTAAAACTAAGAACATTGTATGTGTCTGTATGTGGGAGCTCATCTCTGTCTCTATGTGTTGTGTTCTCCTCAGGGTCAGTGACATTCACAACTATGTCCAGCGCTGTCAGAGGATAGGCTCATCTTTCATCCTGACTGCCTCACTTCCTTTTAGAGCTCCGGGAGGAGGGGCTAAGTCTGGAGGAGGCAGACCTAACCAACGCTGTCATCCTCCAGAGACCCCTCATCACAGAACACCTTCAGACACTCATGGCCATTAAGAACACTCAGAGACCTTGAAATCCCACCCATTGGTCAGTCTTGACCAATCGCAACATTCACATAGACAAAACATCCCTCTTAGTTAACTCCTGAAGTGAAGGCAATACTAACATACTATTCAGTAGTTCCTTTAGGGTCTGGCCAGGGTGGAGACATTGCTCCCAGTCCCCAGTCCCAGTCCCACAAACCCCATTACATTCACCCAAGCCTCCTCTACTCACCCCGGCCCTCTTCAACTTTTTGACGTCTCACATCACTCATTGAGCATCAAAAGGGCTCAAACTTCCTCCACTACATACAGTTGAAGTCGGAAGTTTACATACACTTAGGTTGGAGTCATTAAAACTCGTTTTTCAACCACTCCACAAATTTCTTGTTAACAAACTATAGTTTTGGCAAGTTGGTTAGGACATCTACTTTGTGCATGACACAAGTAATTTTTCCAACAATTGTTTACAGACAGATTATTTCACTTATAATTCACTGTATCACAATTCCAGTGGGTCAGAAGTTTACATGCACCAAGTTGACTGTGCCTTTAAACAGCTTGGAAAATTCCAGAAAATGATGTCATGGCTTTAGAAGTTTCTGATAGGCTAAATGACATCCTTTGAGTCAATTGGAGGTGTACCTGTGGATGTATTTCAAGGCCTACCTTCAAACTCAGTGCCTCTTTGCTTGACATCATGGGAAAAACAAAAGAAATCAGCCAAGACCTCAGAAAAATAACAACAGCAAAGGACCTTGTGAAGATCCTGGAGGAAACAGGTACAAAGGTATCTACATCCACAGTAAAACGAGTACTATATCAACATAACTTCAAAGGCCGCTCAGCAAGGAAGAAGCCACTGCTCCAAAACCGCCATAAAAAGCCAGACTATGTTTTGCCACTGCACATGGGGACAAAGATGGTACTTTTTGGAGAAATGTCCTCTGGTCTGATGAAACAAAAATAGAACTGTTTGGCCATAATGACCATCGTTATGTTTGGAGGAAAAAGGGGGTGGCAGCATCATGTTGTGGGGGTGATTTGCTACAGGAGGGACTGGTGCACTTCACAAAATAGATGGCATCATGAGGCAGGAAAATAATGTGGATATATTGAAGCAACATCTCAAGACAAAGTCAGGAAGTTAAAGCTTGGTCACAAATGGGTTTTCCAAATGGACAATGACCCCAAGCATACTTCCAAAGTTGTGGCAAAATGGCTAAAGGACAACAAAGTCAAGGTATTGGAATGGCTATTACAAAGCCCTGACCTCAATCCTATAGAAAATTTGTGGAATAAATGTCAGGAATTGGGAAAAACTGAGTTTAATGTATTTGGCTAAGGTGTATGTAAACTTCCGACTTCAACTGTAGCTCTAGCAACGCTTTGTTTGTTATTTTCCATATTATGTCTAGATTGATGAGGGGGAAAAACAATTTAATCCATGTTAGAATAAGACTGTAACGTAACAAAATGTGGAAAAAGTCAAGGGGTCTGAATACTTTCCGAATGCACTGTATTAGCCATTTCTAAGACTCACTTAGATAATTTATTTGATTGTACGGCAGTAGCAATACAAGGATAACATTTACAGAAGAGATAGGAATGCCTGTGGGTGTATTTTTTTATTTATCCTTTATTTAACTAGGCAAGTCAGTTAAGAACAAATTCTTATTTACAATGACGGCCTACCAAAAGGCAAAAGGCCTCCTGTGGGGACGGGGGCTGGGATAATAAAAAAAAAAGATTAAATAATAATTTCTGCGCCATATAAAATTATACTGAACAAAAATATAAACGCAACATGCAACAATTTCAAAGTTTTTACTGAGTTACAGTTCATATAAGAAAATAAGTAAATTGAAATAATTTAATTTGGCTCTAATCTATGAATTTCACATGACTGGGCAGGGGTGCAGCCATGGGTCGGCCTTGGTTGGCATAGGCCCAACTACTTGGCAGCCAGGCCCACCTACTGTGGAGCCAGGCCCAGCCAATCAGAATGAGTTTTTCCCCACAAAAGGGCTTTATTACAGACAGCACCAAATTTCTGGGATTTTTTAATCCACCTCATGAAACATTCCAGATGATTCTTTGCTTCCATCTTTGTGGCAACAGTTTGGGGGGAAGGCCCTTTCCTGTTTAAGAATGACAATGCTCCTGTGCACAAAGCAAGCTCCATAAAGTAATGCTTTGACAAGATCTGTAAATGGGGCGGCAGGTAGCCTAGTGGTTAGAGCGTTGGGCAAGTAACCGAAAGGTTGCTAGATTGAATCCCCGAGCTGACAAGTTAAAAATCTGTCGTTCTACCCCTGATCAATGCAGTTAACCCACTGTTCCTATGCCGTCATTGTAAATAATAATTTGTTCTTAACTGACTTGCCTAGTTAAATAAAGGTTAAATAAATCCTGTGTGAAAGAACTTGACTGGCCTGCACAGATCCCTGACCTTAACACCTTTGGAATGCCGACTGCGAGCCAGGCCTAATCACCCAACATCAGTGCCCGACCTCACTAATGCTCTTGTGGCTGAATGGATCAAGACCCTGCAGCAATATTCCAACATTTAGTGGAAAGCCTTCCCAGAAGAGTGGAGGCTGTTACAGCAGTAAAGGGGGAACCAACTCCATATTAATGCCCATGATTTTGGAATGAGATGTTCGACGAGCAGGTGTCCACATACTTTTGGTAATGTATGTACTGTGCAGTGTCCCTCAGGGCAGTTGCCTTGGGTTGTTACTGTTATACTTTTTTTTTTACAAATGATTTGCCACAAAGCTAGAATGACTATGTATGTTTAACAGTATAACTTTAGTACGTCCCCTCGCCCCGACCTCGTGCGCGAACCAGGGACCCTCTGCACACATCAACAACAGTCACCCACGAAGCATCGTTACCCATCGCTCCACAAAAGCCGCGGCCCTTGCAGAGCAAGGGGAACCACTACTTCTAGGTTTCAGAGCAAGTGACGTAACCGACTGAAAGGCTGCTAGCGCGCACCACCGCTAACTAGCTAGCCATTTCACATCCGTTACACTCACCCCCCTTTCGACCTCTTCCTTTTCCACAGCAACCAGTGATCCGGGTCAACAGCATCAATGTAACAGTATAACTTTAGACCGTCCCCTCGCCCCGGGTGCAAACCAGGGACCCTCTGCACACATCAACAACGGTCGCCCACGAAGCATCGTTACCCATCGCTCCACAAAGGCCGCGGCCCTTGCAGAGCAAGGGGAACCACTACTTCTAGGTTACAGAGCAAGTGACATAACCGACTGAAAGGCTGCTAGCGCGCACCACCGCTAACTAGCTAGCCATTTCACATCCTTTACATATGCGGATAATTCCACACTGTATGTCAGCACCTAAAGCCAGTGAGCTCACTGAAATTCTAAATAAGGAATTACAGTAAGTATCAGAATGGGTGATTAATAATAAACTGGTCTTAAATACATCTAAAACTAAAAGCATTGTATTTGGTTCAAAACATTCTCTAAGACCTAAACCTTGTTGTGTATAAAGGGTGTGACCATTGAGCAAGTTGAGGATGCTAAACTCCTAGGTATAACATTAGATTGTCAATTATCATTGTCAAGTCATATTGACAAAGTTTTTGTGAAGATGGGGAGGGGTATGTCTGTTATAAAAATATGTTGTGTATTTTACACAAAACATCTACTGTACTAGTTGTTCAGGTTCCGGTCTTGTCACATCTTGATTACTGTCCAGTAATATGGTCAAGTGCCGCATAGAAAGACCTAGCAAAGCTGCAGCTGGATTAAAACAGAGCAGCACGCCTTGCCCTTAACTACTATTACGAACCTCTTTGGCCCTGCAGTCTAGGGGGGATGGAAACGAGACCCGTAACATATCTCATGCAAATCATAATAGTGAAAAGGAACAGTGAGGACTAATAACAACAGACAGCTTAAATCTACCATCAAACACTTATGGTTATTTATTAAACACACGGTAAAGGGGGGGGGGGGGGCTGAGCTGGACCCAAGGAAAGAAATAATAAATATCTCCTAAGCTAGTCTTAACTGCTTCAATAACCGCTAGCTAACTAACCAATAAAATACAGTGGGTGATCCGCCCAGTTCTAACTAGGCTACTTAGACAAAGTTTTCCTACGGGTAATGTATGCCCATGGGCGACTTGGCTTTGTACCCCCTTTTCCCACCAACAAACAAACAGTCATACACCATAACAATACATACTCACATAATAATGCAAAAATGTGACATGTAGGTGCAAAAACAAAAGAGAGATAACTCAATCCAGAGGGAGAGAGAGAGGGAGGGAGGGAGAGAGAGAGAGACAGACAGAGAGAAAGAGAGAGAGAGGTAAAAGAGAGTTTGGGAAAACAACTGACTGGGTTTTTAAACCAAGGGAAAGGGGATGTGATTGGATAAGGGAAAAGGAGCAGGTGTCTTCAGTGGCGACTGATTGGCGACTGATGAGTGACACCTGTGACTAAGGCAGAAGGAGAGAAAACAAATACATACAGGATACCTATATCTGTAACAACTACACATACAGAACTAACATCAAAGACATGCATGCCAATCTTTCCTGGTTGAATGTTGACAAGAGATGAATGGATTCTCTTTTAGTTTTTATGAGAAGTATTACTGTCATGAAAATTCCATATTGTCTGCATAATCAAATAACATTCAGCTGGAAAATAGTTGTATAATGGTAAATAATGTAAATAATGGTTACTTCTCAGAAAGTATTGCGCTTTTAAGAGGAGTAAAACAAGGCTGTCCGTTGTCTCCATATCTATTTATTATGGCCATTAAAATGCTAGCTATTAAAATGAGATCCAACAAGAACATCAAGGGGTTAGAATTCCAGGGGATAAAAACAAAACTGTTAATGTACAGTCGTGGCCAAAAGTTTTGAGAATGACACAAATATTAATTTCCACAAAGTTTGCTGCTTTCAGTGTCTTTATATATTTTTGTCAGATGTTACTATGGAATTCTGAAGTATAATTACAAGCATTTCATAAGTGTCAAAGGCTTTTATTGACAATTACATGAAGTTGATGCAAAGAGTCAATATTTGCAGTGTTGACCCTTATTTTTCAAGACCTCTGCAATCCGCCCTGGCATGCTGTCAATTAACTTCTGGGCCACTTCCTGACTGATGGCAGCCCATTCTTGCATAATCAATGCTTGGAGTTTGTCAGAATTTGTGGGGTTTTGTTTATCAACCCGCCTCTTGAGGATTGACCAGAAGTTCTCAATGGGATTAAGGTCTGGGGAGTTTCCTGGCCATGGACCCAAAATATCGATGTTTTCTTCCCCGAGCCACTTAGTTATCACTTTTGCCTTATGGCAAGGTGCTATATCATGCTGGAAAAGGCATTGTTCGTCACCAAACTGTTCCTGGATGGTTGGGAGAAGTTGCTCTTGGGGGATGTGTTGGTACCATTCTTTATTCATGGCTGTGTTCTTAGGCAAAATTGTGAGTGAGCCCACTCCCTTGGCTGAGAAGCAACCCCACACATGAATGGTCTCAGGATGCTTTACTGTTGGCATGACACAGGACTGATGGTAGCGCTCACCTTGTCTTCTCCGGACAAGCTTTTTTCTGGATGCCCCAAACAATTGGAAAGGGGATTCATCAGAGAAAATTACTTTATCCCAGTCCTCAGCAGTCCAATCGCTGTACCGTTTGCAGAATATCAGTCTGTCCCTGATGTTTTTCCTGGAGAGGAGTGGCTTTTTTGCTGCCCTTCTTGACACCAGGCCATCCTCCAAAAGTCTTCGCCTCACTGTGCGTGCAGATGCACTCACACCTGCCTGCTGCCATTCCTGAGCAAGCTCTGTACTGGTGGTGCCCCGATCCCGTGGTTTGACGCCTTGTTGTGAAAGAAGGGATGCAGCGAAGAGGAGAAGAGACAGGTCCTGTCAAGTCCTGAGACAAGTCCTTCAGACAAGTCCTGTGATGCTTGTGGAGCCCAAACCGTTTGGACACTACAGAGGTTTTTGTGAGAAGACCGATTTTCGGGATGTCTCCTGGTCTGACAAAAACCCCAGTATCTCTGCCACGTTCCACTGCAGTCTTGGAAAGGATGAGGTCGATTGAGATGCAGCCCATGAAAAAAAGTAGTTTAAAAATGTGGATTTTGATGGGGATTTGTTTATTATTTATTACTGCAGCCCTCATCCTCCACATACAACACCCCCAAAGCACAAACAACCCTGGGTCGCTCGTCTTTTCAGTTCGCTGCATCTAGCGACTGGAACAAGCTGCAACAAACACACAAACTGGACAGTTTTATCTCCATGTCTTCATTCAAAGACTCAATGATGGACACTGACAGTTGTGGCTGCTTCATGTGATGCATTGTTGTCTCTACCTTCTTGCCCTTTGTGCTGTTGTCTGTGCCCAATAATGTTTGTACCATGTTTTTGCTGCTGTCATGTTGTTGTCATGTTGTGATGCTACCATGCTGTGTTGCTGCCATGCTATGTTGTTGTCTTAGGTCTCTATGTAGTGTTTTTGTAATGAGGTGTAGATTCGCTGCAGGTGTTTATTTCACCTAGGACTGAAGGCTAGAACTGGTTCTCACAAACGAGCTGGGAAAAGGCTTAGTAGAGTCAAAATGAACAATACTTCACAAAGGCACAAACAGAATGAACTGAACTATATAAGGAGCTGATGAGACCAGGTGAGTAACTAACACTGTTGAAATCAATGAACAAAAATGAGAGACAGGACTACGTTCAAGAACACAACGAAACAGAACACAAGGTTGACTAAGAAAATAAATTCAGAACCTTACAGTTGTGGTGTCTCTCTTGTCTTGATGTGTGTTTTGTCCTATATATATATATAATATATATATATTAATCCCAGCCCCCGTCCCCGCAGGAGGCCTTTAGCCTTTAGCTAGGCCGTCATTGTAAATAAGAATTTGTTCTTATCTGACTTGCCTAGTTAAATAAAGGTGAAATAAAAATAAAATGAAAAAAAAATTACGCTAATTGGATTTCCAAGGGGCGCGGGCATTGCTGTAGAGGGTTTCAATGCCATTGTCTTCGATATTTAAAGCCACACGGAGGGAACACGAGACATAAGAAAGAGCAGGACACAAGGAGAGTCGATGTGAAAGCTACTGCACAGCTGGAAAACCCATAGAACTAGACAGGTATTTTCTTTAGGCTACCATGGGTCTGCCAGGCAGACAGCCAGCGGGGTCCTGTTGTAAAAGGGGACACATTTCCCATCCGCGACATATTTAATAGCACTACGCGTGCCTGCAATTACCTGACTTTAAGTCCCATTTTATATTTTCCAAACTGTCTTTTTACCTGATCCGCTACAGAAATGTTATTTGCACATTCCTCTTCACGCGTTATTTAGCATTATCTGAAACATATACGGAGTAATGCGTTCATATGCTTGATTTCCCGATGCTGATATATTTTAGAGGCAGTAATTCTGCTGGCAAGAGCGGACTGAATGTTTGGAATGTGTGAGGAAATCTTAAGGGTTTGGCTGGGTTCTCCTTTTCAATTATCTGTGCCCCGGTTGCTGGCAACGTATCTGAGAGAATGCAGGTTAGTATCTGAGAGAATGCAGGTTAGTTGACTGCTCGGCGGTTAGCGGTTTGACGCCTTGTTGTGAAAGAAGGGATGCAGCGAAGAGGAGAGAGGAGAAGAGAAACGACCGGTCTTCTGTGGGACAGGTTGTGCGCTGAATGAATCGTTGAACAAACACTCGTGAGTGAGATTAACCCTTTAACAATATAAAAAGCATTGGATATATTAGAACACAACATTTTAAAACTGGTTGGTATGGGATTGTTCTAACTATGCACCTGTCAATTGCCTATTTGGTGACAATCATAATAGTTTATAATTAAACGTGCCCAGATTTAGGCCTATAACCTGTATAAAGTGTGTGTCTGTGTGTCACGGTCTCTGGTGTGTTTGTGCGTGCAATTTAAACCTACATCGCAGCCACGTAGGCTGAGAGAGAGAGAACGAGAAGTCTGATGATACCATCGTTTTTTCTCAGATCTCATAATTGTGACCTCTGCAGACTAATGCAGACACATTTTTGCTCAAATCTGTAGACTGAAATTAAAACTTGTTTTAAACATACTGTCGCCTGTAGGCTGAAGTTCCACTGCCTCAAAATGTAAGGTCAAATAATGTTTATTGATCATCTTAAGTGCATAATTTTTCACGGTGGCTGATAATTAGAAATATGTCCAAACAACCTCTGCTTCGTTATATAGGCCTACCTACAGTACGAGTCAAAAGTTTGGACACACTTGCTCATTCCAGGGTTTTTCTTTATTTTACTATTTTCTGCATTCTGCAAAACTATGAAATAACACACATGGAATCATGTAGTAACCAAAAAAAGTGTTAAACAAATCTAAATATATTTTATATTTGAGATTCTTCAAACTAGCGACCCTTTGGCTTGATGACAGCTTTTCACACTCTTGGCATTTTCTCAACCAGCTTCATGAAGTAGTCACCTGGAATGCATTTCAATTAACAGGTGTGCCTTGTTAAAAGTTAATTTGTGGAAGTTCTTTCCTTCTTAATGCATTTGAGCCAATCAGTTGTGTTGTGACAAGGTAGGGGTGGTATACCGAAGATAGCCCTATTTGGTAAAAGACCAAGTCCATATTATGTCAAGAACAGCTCAATTAAGCAAAGAGAAACGATGGTCCATTACTACTTTAAGACATGAAGGTTAGTCAATGCGGAACATTTCAAGAACTTTGAAAGTTTCTTCAAGTGCAGTCGCGAAAACCATCAATCGCTGTGATGAAACTGGCTCTCATGTGGAATACCACAGTAAAGGAAGACCCAGAGTTACCTCTGCTGCAGAGGATAAGTTCATTAGAGTTACCATCCTCAGAAATCTGCAATTAACTACACCTCACATTGCAGCCCAAATAAACGCTTCACAGAGTTCAAGTAACAGACACATCTCAACATCAACTGTTCAGAGGAGGCTGCGTGAATCAGGCCTTCGTGGTCGAATTGCTGCAAAGAAACCACTACTAAAGGACACCAAAAAGAAGAATAGACTTGCTTGGGCCAAGAAACACGTGCAATAGACATTAGACAGGTGGAAATCTGTCCATTAGTCTGATGAGTCCAAATTTGAGATTTTTGGTTCCAACCTGCCGTGTCTTTGTGAGACGCAGACTAGGTGAACGTATGATCTCCGCATGTGTGGTTCCCACCGTGAAGCAGGGAGGAGGAGGTGTGATG